>NC_051161.1:106183393-106337679 GCF_013339745.2 Dermacentor silvarum
CACATCCCCAATATTCTGAGTGTCTCTACTTCTCGAATCGGCGCCCCGTCGAGAGTCAGATTGATTGGCACCCAGTCTTCCTTTCTTGCGTATTTCGCAGGCACCCGAACCAGTTCTGATTTATCGGGTGCGTAAGCCATGTCCGCCGCCCTCGTGTATTCCACGACTGCATCTATAGCCTTTTGGAGAGTATCTTGCTTGTCCCCGTAGGACCCCTGGTGATCCCAAAGCGTGATGTCATCGGCATATATCGCACAGCCTAGATTCAGGTGTTTATCTAGCTCCAGGGCTAGCTTTCTCATCCCCACATTAAATAACAGTGGAGAGAGTATAGCTCCCTGAGGGGTGCCTCTGTCGGGACAGCTGAAGGTGTCGAACCTCGTGGAGCCTAGTCCGATTGTAGCCGTGCGGTCGCTGAGGAACGAGCGCACGTAGGTATAAATTCGTGCTCAGCAGTTTACCGCTTGCATTCTCTGCAAAATAGTGTGGTGGTAGATGGTGTCGAAGGTCTTTTTGATGTCCAATGCCAATACAAATTTATCGTCCGAACCTCTGTTGGGGTGCAGGACCTCGGGTTTTAGTAGCAGAAAAACGTCATGCGCCGACACGCTGGGTCGGAAACCGAACATGTTGGAGGGGAACAAGTTGTTTAGTTCTTGGTGATTCGAGAGCCAGACCTGAACACCCTTTTCAAAAAGTTTCCCTGCGCATGACGTTAATGATAGGGGTCGAAGGTTGTTGATGTTACGGGGCTAGCCCGGTTTAGGAATCAGGATTATTTTGGCTTCCTTCGATTTTTTCGAAAGTACGCCGTCCTATGTCCAGACCGTGTTGTTAAAGAATTCGGTCAAGCTCCTTAGCGTCTCGTCACTTAGATTGCGAATCATTGCATTCGTGACCTGATCGACCCCTGGGGCGGTGTTTTTCCTGAAGGAATGAGCCGCCGCGTAAACCTCCTCAAAGGTTATGGGGGCGTCCAGTTCTGGTTGGTCCTGTCCTTCGTAAACGGGCTTGGTGGATTGCCCGGTCAGGGCCGTTCCTACATATATCTGTTGAATTTTTTCTATCATGTCGGCTTCCCTGCCTTCAAACTCATTTTCCAGAAGCTTGAGCGTGCGGTTCGTGGCTGTTCTTGTTCCTCCCGGGTCAATCATACTCCGAAGAATGTGCCATGTTTTTTTTTTTTTTTTTTTTTTTTTTTTTTTTTGTAGTCAACGTGCCCCGAAGCGAGTCGCTAAACTGACGCCAATTGCTGTCGCTTAACTTTCGTGCGTATTCGTTAGCTTCCTGTGCTAGCAGAGCTATGCGAATCCTCAGTTTGCGATTAAGCTTCTGCCTTTTCCATCTCTTTGTGAGACCTCTCCGGGCTTCCCAGAGATGCAAGAGGTGGCTGTCTACGGCTGTAGTCTCCGTTGTCATCTCAATTGTCTTCGTAACCCCAGCGTGGATAACTCTGATCCGCTCAGCCCAGTCTCCCATGTCTGTTATGCTTCCAATCGTTTTTTGTTTTTCGCGGAATTTGGTCCAGTCGGATAGCCTTGCCTTGCCAACAGCTCTTCGAATCTTGACTGCATTAACCGATATGCTTAAAATATAGTGGTCGCTTCCTAGGTTCTCACCTAGGTTCGTCCATCGCGTCTCACTTTCGTTGTTGGTGAACGTGAGGTCCGGGGAGGTGTCCTTGGACACGCTGTTACCGATTCGCGTGAGGATATCCGGTTGGGTTAGTTGGAAAAGTCCGTAGCGCTCTACGAGATCCGCTAACAAGATGCCCTTGGGATTTTCTCTACTGTAGCCCCAGTTTGAGTGATGGGCGTTAAAGTCTCCTAACAATATGACTTCATCCCTACCTTGAACGAGTCGCATTGCGGTGGCCACCACGTTTTCGAAATCCGCCTGTTTCTCTCTGGGAGGGCTTTAAATTTTAACAATAATTGTTTTCGGTTTGCCTCTTTTCTGCGGCCAAACCGTGATTATCTGATGCTGGATAGCTCCCCCCCCCCAAAAAAAAAAATATTGTACGCTAATCACGACATTCTTCTTGGCAAAGGTGGCCACTTGAGGGTGATCCGGGTGAGCATAAAGCTCGTATCCTTTGAGTTTTTGCTTGTGTTTTCCTACCTCCTGAATACACATAACGTCTGGAGGGATTGGCGCCGATTCTACATAGTGCGTGAAGTTAGCCAATTTCTTGCGTAGCGTGCAGAAATCCCATTGCCAAATTTCAATGTGTCCGGTTTTTCTGTTGTTTGTAGTGTTAGCCATGGATGGTAGTACCACTATCGGTGTGATCTGCGGCTTTCGGTGTCCGGGTAGGAGATCCCGGGCTCTGGCTGACCCTTTTTCGGGGGGCGGCTGCTGCTTTTGTTCGTGCATCCTCCACCGTTCGCTTGAGTTTGTGTATCTCTGCGAATATTAGCTGCATGTTTTGTGCTAACTCTTCCAGCGTTACCGATGGAGCACTGGAGGTGGCACTATGTTGCAGTGGTGTCTGCGGTGCTTTGGAAGTGTGTTCCGCAATTTGTATTTGTTGCTGTGATTTGCCGTTATTTACCATGCTCTTAAACGCTTCAAACTCGGCTCGTAGCTCGGCTAAACTGTTACGAAGTGCTATGTTTTCCTCGACTATTCTCCTATACTCAGGGTTTTGTGTGATTGGTGTTTGTGTATTCTTGGATTTGGCAGTGGAAGATACGACTTGTGCCCAGCTCACCTGATGATTTTGAGGGGTGCTCCATGCCAGTGGGGCCCCTGGCGACTTGCTTCTAGGGGCCTCCGTCTTGCTTGTCATCTGTTGATGCTGCAGGGGCACCTTGGGTCGGGATGCCGAACGGTTCCTCTGGCCCGGCTGTCCGGACCAAGCTCGGCTCCGCGATGGCGAGCGGGTCCTGGAGCGGCTGCCATGATCCGTCCTCGGACGGAACTCCAGCTCGGAGTCCTCGTCTTCGCTGGCGAACCACGATAGCTTGGTCTTGGTTGTTTTCTTGGACTGCGGTGTCGATCTTGGCTTTACCGGCTTTAGTCTTTTGGAACATGCGCGGTCACCCGTTGGGTGATCACCCCCACAAATTGCGCACTTGGGGGCGCACGCGTGCCCATCGGCAGGCTCCCGCACCCCGCACGAGCGGCACACCTGTGTGTCGGGCTGTGGACACACGTCGGTGCAGTGTCCCACGATGCCACAGATACAGCAGAATTGTACCGCATTTGGGTATGGGGTGCATAGATTTTCGCCCCCGAAATAATAAACACACCTTGGCACTTGGCTGCCATAGAAGGATAGCAAATTTAGGCAAGAACAATAACAAAATATAAAGAACTGTGCGCAGTTAAGAACAGAACACAGATGCCAACTTCCGCTAACACGTCTGTTGATATTAGTTCCAGCCCTGAGCTTCGCCATTTGAGCACGACGGGTGAATCTGGTGCACAGATGCCACGGTTGTTCATTGTTTTAATTAGCTCATATATTTCCTTGTTTCAGCACTGCACAAAGAAACAGACCGTGGTGCCGCCCCAGCGCTGGTGAGGACGAAGTTTAGTTTGCGGGCGGTGAGGAGAATAAAGACATGTTTTGAGGCAACAACAACAACAACATATAGTCTCCGGTTTCTCTGCCCTGTGAATCACGTTGCTATCACCAATGCAGGCGAAATGACGCGATGCACAAGGCAGAGAAACCGGAGACTGCCTGTCTTTATTATCATACAGTTCTGTGTAACTCGACTTCATTAGACGAGTCGGGCTACATGTCGAGCAGACAAAATTAAGTAAGCTTCGCATAAAATAAAAAAACGAGCTCATTGTCAAAGTAAACACGCGCCCATCTATTAAATCTTATCCGAACTCGCTTTGTTTGCCCCCTTCCGACGTTATTAACCATCCTCCCGTGTAACTAAACTAGCGATAGTGTCTTTTCTTTTTTTGCACTGCCAGAAGACCATTAGCGGCAGCGATCTGGGTAGCAAGAAAAACAAGAGCAAGTAGAGGTCTTTTCGCAAGCAACATCTTCGCCTAACTACACCAGAGAAATTAATGTTAGTTTTCATGATTGATCGCTGTGTTTTAGCAAGCCGCTCGCTGCGGCTCATCTCAAAGCTTAAGTTTGACAGTGGTGTGTGTATTGCTGTTAACCCCGAACTTCCGATGGAAATATTTCTGCGCTTCTTTAGAAAGTCTCATTCCAGGAAGAGTTCTTAATCTCCAAAACAGGACATGCCTCTACCACATACCAAAGGAGTAGTGTTTTTAATTTCATTCCTTCAGTATTATGCTGTGCTTGAAGCGGTGCCATCAGACACCTCTAGATCAGCTTTATGGCCAGAAGAAGCTAGAAAGCGGTCAGGCTGTAACATGGCACCCACCAGGCGATTGTTTCTGTATTATTAGCTCCGAAATCCTAGCAGAAAATATTTCTTCCAGTTTCATTACCAAAAACGCCAACGAGGTTGAGCTTTCAGCCTCAGGCAGAAGGGTTTGGCATTAGTATAGTTCTGAATTACAGATGATTAATGCAGCAAATGTTTTCAATCGAGAGAGCTTGACTCCTAACCGAGGCACCCATTCATTCCTAAGAAAATGTAAAAGGTGAAAACGTGTTCGTATGGTCAGTTGGCCTTGCTATTTTTGAACTTCCCGGAATGAGGCCTTGAAATACGTTTCATCCACGCTGTAAACTTTGGAGGTCTGGGGCACAACCTCTCATCGTGACATTGCAAGCCAACTGTTTCGAATGAAGTTTCTATCAGAGGCCATATGTGTTATGTCCATGCTAGTAGCCGACCACACTTGGCGTGATTTCACCTCTGATCAGATGACTGATTTCTTTATGATGACTTTATAAATGCTGGCAACAAAAGAGTCGCCAGCCCCTCCCCTAATTTACGGCTTCATAGAATCAAAAGGGAACGCCTGCCTTTTTTAAGTGTGATGAAATTTGTTGATCGCACGATGTCAGTATATTTCGCCAAGTATACGCTGGAAACTGTTTACCGCTGGCTGCTATGATAATAGCAAAACTTAATTTTGCAGCGTCAATACTCAGTGACTGATTCATCGCGTTAGCTTAGCAGCTATGACGTTGCGCTGCTAAGCAAGAGGTCGCGAGTACGATTCCTATTCAATACTTTATTTCCTAATGACATTTCTCTTCTATCATGTGTCAATAAAATTTTGTGAGATTTCCGTCCGCGTAAGGTTCTAAGTATTTCAAGTATTGCCAAATAAATGAAAGATTACTTACGCAATGAATGAAAGTACGCCGCGTTCATACGCGTCTACATGTGACATTGTATAAAAAACGCATAAAGTATTATCTGAGTTTACGCATAGTGAAACCAGAGGCACCCTATACCAGACATTCACAGTTTGCGCAACGATTTGATCAGTCCGTCATCAGTCGATTAGATTAGGCAATCACAGTATACCGAAACACTCTGCTCAAGGGATGCGATGACCGGTGCCGACAAAACCTTGTGACTTGTGGGAGAAGAAAAACAGCGTGAAGGAAACGGCTGCACCTATCGTGGTGGCGCTGTGGCTATGGTGTTCCGTGACTGAGCACAACAAGCCCACGGATTCCATTCAAGGCCGCAACGGCCGCATTTTGAACGAATCTGAATGCAAGAACGCTCGTGTTCTGAGATTGAAGTCCGGGTTGAAGAACCCCATTTGGACAAAATTAAGCCGGGTCCCCCCACTAGGCAGTTTTCGTAGCCCCTGGGTTGCGTTGGAACGTTTACCTTCGTGAATTAACACACAAAAATGCTATCAGAGCCAATGAAGATTATGGATAGGTGGCTTATTATTACTTAAGGGACCACTAACGAGCGGTAAAGTGTGGGCTAGTGAGGCTGATGGGGTTTCTGCCAGAGCAAATGAAGCTGCGCAAATGCTGCATGAGCTGCTCTCAATAAAGCGATGTTCAAAACAATTTAAAAACAAGAGTGCCACAAACGCTGAGAATGTATAACCTGGTCACCGTGCGCTTTGCTCGTAAATGGTCATTTTAAGCACTTAACCATTCCTTTCGTTTCGATCTTTTGACGTGAGATTTCGCACCGTGAAAAACAACGGCTCTGGGAGAGGAAACAAATGACGGTACATGGATGAGACAGCAAGTATTTGCAATACAGTTCTCTAAATATGTCGAGTATTCGAATGTTTCTTTCTTTGTGCACTACATTTTTTAAATAGCGCTGATAATTTTCTTTCCAAACGTACTTACTTATGTGTCCTCAAAAGGAAAGTTTACTTGTGAAGCGCCAAGTACTTGGTATCGCAGAAATAGTTTTGCTCGGTATCCACTGCGGGGAATTTGATTACACTTCGTGCATTCAACAAAACGTTAAAGTGTAGTCATTGCAGGCAGCAATATTTTTTTCTTTAGGCCCCCCATTTTTTACATAGTTTCTCGAAAATAACAAAAAATTATGTTGCTGCAGTTCCAATAAGTTTTCAGTTCTGTAACTCGGTCATAAATAACGATATCACAATGCTGTAAACGGAACTTATTCACGTATTCAAAGCAGACAAACTTAATACACCACTCAGTGCTCTCAATTATGCCACTAGATGTTTAGAGGAAGCTTTCTAAAACACTGGTAAGCATCGCATTAACCTTACGCTATCTGTAAACTCATATTTGTCCACTTAGACAATCTAACAGACGTAGTTCCTATAACTGCGATATATATGTGCGATATATGTGTGAAAAACGAAATTAGGAGAAACAAAAAAGAACGAAAGCAGCGTAGCAAAAGCTAGAATCATGACAAAGCGAATTGCGTGGTATCAGCTGTGAAGTAAACCTGGAGGACTCAACGTACAAGTCTGACTGAGAAGCGCAGATAACAGAAACACACTACTAGGCTCTCTCCTTCCTCAGTCACGAAAGATTAACCCTGGGAGTGTTAGCCCGCGCCACCACTCACGCCCTTGGCGGTGGATGTGGAACATCCTTTGTGACGTAACCATTTTCAGTGGTGGAGCTAGCTGCACGTTAGCCAGCGGGTTAATACTCCTAGGGTTAGTTCTAGTCGATAAACGTAAATACGCATTTTACATTTCCCCATTTTTTACATTATTTTCTACATTTCACTTTAAACTTCAGCTAATTACACCTAAGCTTTCCATAGCTTCATTGCCTGCCGGCGTTACATGGTCGTGATTAACAAAAATAGATTCCCTCTCTTTGCCTGCTCCTCCTTCATTCATAGCGCGGGTCTGGATTCCGGCCGCCTTGATCCCTTTAGGTAGCATACGAGGGTTTATTCACCACGTGTCTGCTCTCCTAAGTTCACGTGTTACTTGACGCCATCGGGCAAAAAAAGGGTGTTCCACATCCACCAATCCCGACTTTGAGTGGCGCTGGCTAACACTTCTAGAAACTGACAGTTGTCTGCTCCTGACCACCGTCAGCTGCTCTCCGCTCCTTTCAGAGGAAGGGCGTGTACCGAGTGAGCTCCTGAGCAACACTTTGCAATGTGGTGAAAGAGGTTTAAATTATGGATCCGGGACCTCAAATAGATGCCGCGTAATGTAACGCATTTCTCTCTCCTTTGCGGCTAAACCGCAACTTAATTTTTTCGCACTTTCTTTTCCTTTGTTTATTCGACCTTCTATTTTTTGGATGGAGGGAGGGTCAGAATTCACGCCCTCCACTTTTACACGGGAAGAAACTTTGAATAGGGAGGGCAGTGCGTCCTGTAAAGCGGCGCGAAGAGAAGTTTCGGGTGTCAAGAAGAATGAATTTGGTTTTAGCCGGTGAACCATCCGCGACGTCTTTCTCGGTTTGGATCATCAGGCAAGAGAAGCATCTCGGAAATCCTGAAGTTTCGACCCTTTTTGCTAGCTTTGTAATCATGTAAATGTATTGCAAGTGTCTTAAGACAAGCAGAAGCACTGCTACGACCTCCGTCATCGTGATGTCAATCTTTCGCCCGGAATCCCCTTGTTGCTTTGGTCAGCATTTCGAAAAGTTGGCCTTTGTGAAAAGCTACTCTTCTGTTACACGGGCCCATATCGCGTGATCCGCCAAGATACCGATGTCACCTATGAAATCATTCTAGCCATTCCCACTACGTCCTCCGCTGTGACGCCCAGTGTATTGTCCACATTGCCAGACTTAATCTCTACAGCTCTAAACGCACCTAGATCTTTAACAGCACCAGGACGGCGCTTTAGCTGCCGCGGGGTAGTATTACAATGCCATCAACAGATGCTCAAGGGACGAGCCGCCGCGAGCCAGTATAAGACGTGTCTGGGCCCTTGGCGCGAGCATATGTCTGCCTGGTGGTCTAGCTCCAGTGTAAATAGACTGTAAATAGTCTATTTTGCCTGTGTCTATCCACACTCCACACGGAACAATATACAAAGCGTCGAGCAAGGACCAGAATTTGGTTCTGCTGCCCGATGCTCCAAAATTGGTCATGCATCCGTCTGAAACGGGCTTTACATAAAAAAACACGCAACAACCAGAATGATAATCTCAGATAAACTATAAAATGACAATCTAGATACGTTAGGCGTGAGCTAGGACTTAGCATCACTTTAGACAGAAGGATTCTGAGAAGCACGGCATGGATCGAAACCCCTTGGTCGCTTGAGCGTTGAACTAGTGTTCGTATATTTAGGTTAGTGGTGCTCTTGTGCTGAGGCCTTCCATTTATCTCGATTCGGTAGCTCACACTTCCCGGCTCACTCTCTACGGCGTTGCACTGCAAGTTGCTGCTCCGTATTGCTGGTATCAAACAAAAGACACCCCCCCCCCCCCCGCCCCCAGAAAAAAAGACAAACGTAGTGAAGAAAAAAAGGCAACACTCAATATTCAAATTGAGGGCCATTAGTTGTACCTCATAATACTCGCAACCATAAAAATAAGATGAAAAACACATTGTCGCTAGGTTTGATTCGTGCTTTCATTCGACCGTGAAATGCAGGGTTTCTTGATTGAGGCACGAAAATTAGAGCGTGCATCTAAGTAAGACTAATGAACTTATTCGAGAAATACTTGAACAATTGAGAAATGAGCGTAAAGCCTGAACACGCCGGCACATATGCAGGCTACGTGGTATTTAATGAAAGCGCACTTAATATTTTGCTCAGCACAGGAATGTTAATTAGAGATCGCAAGAGTAAAAGAGCGCATTACCACGACAAATAGGTGCATGCTGAAGGAAAAACGAGTAATACGCCAAGTGCGTGGTCAGCCTTACTGTGATGGATGTCGTTAGTCTATATTGCAACGATGTCAAGCAGAACTGAAAACAAGGAAGGGCGTTGGACTCTGAGAATGCGATCAGGCATGTGAGCTTAATTACAGGGAGTGCTTGATTTCTTAATAAGTCTATGTAGTGATAAGATAGGGTGAGTATGGATCGCGCTGGCGGTGTGCTTTGAAGAATGCGGAATGACGCAATGAGAACATTAACGTACCTTTAGGAGTGGGAGAAGACAACTCATTTCGACTTTCGGTAGACAAGCGCCGAGGAAACGGCAAGGGCTGTTCTTGAACTGAGCAATCCTGCTAGTACGTATCAGTTTATCGATGTAATTATTGGAATAATGTGACCGCAGGCTAGAGGCATCATCCTCTTTCCACAACCAATACGTAGTCTCGTAGCATCCAGCAGCGCGACACGATCCCAAAACTAAAGAACGCTGGAACGGCCGCTCTGTGAATGGTCGTATAGACAGCCAGATGCATCGAAATAAAAGGATATACGCACTTGGTAAAAATCTGTCAACGAATACCTTGCCATGTGCGAAAACACACGCTAAGGTACAGCACTACACAAAAAACGTAGCACACTTCCCCACTGGGACCGATAGGCATTCGTTAAAATTTTATTCCCTCAAAAGTAAAGCAAAGAAACGCAAAGAGTGAATGTTAGCCATTCGATCAAAAGCTGTAGAAAATTATTAAAAGAAAGAAATTGGAAATTTAAAAAAATAGAAGGGATTTCCATGGCTTTGAAAGCACTCGATTTAAGAAAAGTGTTGAAGCATGTACCCCTCAGTCCTTCACAAAAAAAAAAAAAATCCGAAGGACGCTAAGTGGCTTTCGCCTATCTTCTCAGCTCCCCCGTCCCTATGCTTCCATCTTTTAGAGCTTAAGGTGCAGAGTGACCATCATATTCTGCCCCTCTAATTTGATTAGGCACACCTGAACCGTTTGAGGAAGCCGCCTGGTATGCCTGAGAGCCACGAAGGGATTTACACACATCAAATGGGGCAGGGGAGTTGAAAGCGGTTAGTCTTTTTTTTTTCTGCTCTCGGTCTCTCTCGAGACGAACGAACTGCTGGCTGTTGACTAAAAATGTAAAGAAGCTTGAGGTTCAAAGTGGACGTGCAAAGTAAGTTCGCAAAACGGAAGACGGCGTCGACAAATAATCAAAAGAGCGGAAAATCTTTGACTTACGAGAAAAATTGATCGGATTTCCAGTAAATAATATATAAAGAAAATGAAAAATAGTGAGGGTCTCATTGTTTAAATATCCAAACAAGAGATGCGCTATGTTTAGATGAACAATTGAGGCCAACAAAAAAAAAAAGCGCGGTAGACAGCACTTTTATCAGGAACCCCATAAACAACAGGTAACGAATAGCACTTCTAAAAAACAGGTACTGCTGCTTCGTGAGAATGCTGTCGTATCGGGAAATGGTGCGCTAAAATGAAGGAAGCGCACATATGTGCGTAATGTGTACTTCTATATTTCATCTTCTTCTTCTTTCTGGGGTTTTACGTGCAAAAACCAGTTCTGATTATGAGGCACGCCGTAGTGGAGGGCTCCGGATTAATTTTGACCAGCTGGGGTTCTTTAACGTGCACTAGAACGCAAGCACACTGGCGTTTTTGCATTTCGCCTCCATCGAAATGCGGCCGCCGCGGCCGGGATACGATCCACTTCTATATTTCAAACGGAAAGCAGTGAAAAAGAAAATTGTGCGCAGCAAGAAATCATAAGTTGTATTCTTTTGCGAGAACGCTACACGGATACACCGCGCACGAACTTAATTCACCTGAATGTCCCCGGATCATTAATCACGCAGCTCTCAAGCTTGTTCTTACCATATGTTCTAGATTTCATTATCGAGATTTGTGAGCGTTTTACGCACATACATAAATGTTATAGGAAGTTAGGTTTTTCTTCAAACATTACGAGTATTTCGATAAGCAACATTCCTCTCAAAAAGCTGTTCCTGTCGAGATCTGCCACAAATTACAAGCGTCGAGGCTAGAATCGCCGGTATTTATCTCGCTCAATGACATCTGAAAGCGAGTTCTCAGACTTATTGGATTGATAACAATACTTTAACGTGAACATTCCTTCGTCAAATTCATGAAATGCGTTCTGAAAACCGTAAATGCACTTATATATGTTTTGTACTTCTTTGTGCCCGCCTTCATCCTCCCCCCTTGCCCCATACATGCACCTCTCATCACCGTACTTCCTTCCGCGACCTACCCACATCACCTGCGTCCTCGGAACGCTCTTTGGTCGACGTGTCCCAATGCCAACCTGCCTAATTGGATGCTTTCGTTTCCGCCTTGCTTGTGAATGGTGTAGTGCATGAACATAGCGGCTGTATGAGATTGCATTTATAACCCATGCGGCCCATAAAAATTGCACGAAATTACAAGTTGCATAGAATTAAAAAAACACAATCGTACACATCACGTTTACGTTTATTACATGTATTTTAACTGCTTCATTAAAGGGACACTAAAGCGAAACAGGAAGTTCAGCCGGAACAAAAGAGGGACCTTCAGAAATGCACGCAGTTTTTGTTGGGTGCAAAAATATCAGTTATTAGTGGAGAAATTAGTAAACAAAGACCAAATATCTCTTCCTCAATTTCTCTCACACCAGATTTGGCGCTGTAGCAGTGTCGTCACAGATTTCATTGCTCTCAGCGAATCAGAATGCGCCAGGATACGTCACCGCTTGCGTAAACGATCGAGGCGCTGGCTGCAGCATGGCTGCATGGCCGCTGCGTTTGCGTTCGCCACGATGGATACCATTGCTGCCGCTGAACCTTGCAACGAAGAGCTCGCCAGGGAAGCAGGACTGCATTTCAGCGATATTCAGTGAAACGGAGCGCGAAATGATCCTCCGTGCTCGAGCGGTAGGTGTTTCCGCGTGCGATGGCGGTGAGCCGCCGGCCGCGCCGGCGGAAAGCAAAGCTTCGTTTTCGTCGACGGAACGCGATGCGTCCGGTCCGCCAGGCGACGATGTTCCCAACAGAACAAGCGTAGAAAGTTGCGCACGTTCTCGGTATGGTTATTTCGTGGCTTTATTTAATGACATTCAGCACTCACCGAGCCGCCAGTTCGCAGCTGCAGGGGCACCGGTAGGGGGTTTAATGAAGGCCGCATTGAGGGAACAGCTGCTCGAGAAAGGACTGGCCTCTGGGGCACGCCAAGATACTTTCCAAGGGCAGGATTATACACATAATCCGAGGGCGAGTAATGCAGAGGGCACACCATCGGTTTCTCTGGCTCTTTTGCCGTTTTATCATCGGCAGAGCACTGAGCCATTGCGAACGCCGGGGAGCAGGGCTCACCGTGCGGCACCACATGAAAGGACACAATCGAGTCAACACTGCCGCTGCCCCTAAGCAAGCGCTTTGGGCTATTTATACAGCCCTCAAACACACGAGGTATTTTCTAGCTGTTTCCCGCGAAGTCAACGTTTTTTCGAGCCAGGCAACACGCAACCAAACACTGTAGAGCGGAACAGGCGCGCGCGATGATGCATGGACCAAAAACGAAACTACGAAACTATCACAATCGGATGTATCGGCATGCCATTTTTTCTTACTTAATTTTGCACTAAACTTGTACTTCCTCGCTTGAAACGGTTTAAAAAGTTGGCAAAGGCTGTTTATGTACGTTTAAGGTATATTTCATTTTGCGTTTTATCAACAGCGATAAATCGCTCTCGACCAATCACGACCGGCCTGCGTTCGTAATCTCCGACGTAATGAACGCGAAGTGCGGGAAATTCGAAGGAGCGTCAGCACCTGTCCTTCAGTTTTTCGCTATTTCTCCCTTATTAAACATCTGTTCGCCGTAAGAATGGTATGACTGTGATTGTGATAGGATAATCTACCATTAAAGCTCAACACCCGGTTTCTCTTTAGTGTCCCTTTAAAGCTTCGGTTGGCATGGGTTCACGCACGTGTGTTGGTCTCCAGAATTTGATGTCTCGTGCTCTTTTTCTTTTTTTTTGATACGGCGAACGCTGTTCCGTAGGCCGAAGAGTTCTTGGTTAAGCTCGCCAAAGTTAAAATAAGGTGACGGGGTTTTTAGTTTCTCTTCGTGTGTAGGGCGTGTGTGGTTATATTTTTCTAGGCACACTGATACGAGTGCCAAGACACGTAAATCAGGAATTGAAAGATCCCCGCCCGTGCCGGAAGTGGGTCGTCATATGTCGGTCGATACTGGCGTTTTGTGCACAAGGTAACATTCAACTGCTTTTCAAGGAAGTACTTAACGAAATGACGTGATCTAGCGTGGAAGAAGAAAATAGCCAGCACACATGTCTCGACGGCACCTTGTATTGCATGCTTCTCTGTTCCCGTCCGGTAGACTCAGTTTGGATTTAATGATGCGAACGGAATACCGGGTTGACATCGTTCCACCGTGTCTAGACAGGACCTTAGGTCATCCCATCAACCAACTTTGCTTTGCTACTACTACTACTACTACTACTACTACTACTACTAAACTAGTACTACTCAAACGATCACTGCTAACCTGTTGCGTACTGAAGCCTGCAATTTGCATCTATCATCGCCAAGCATGGCCTAGAAAACGTGTCGCATCTAAGTCACCTGACGCCAGCGGGAATGAAGCAACTGGTATGTGCTTGACAGATTGCTAGGGAAAGCGCGAGACGACCACCAATTTGTGGAAAGGGGATGTAGTGACGAAGTCTGCAGTACCAGTGTGATCGCTCATTTCATCCCAGCGGCCAGCGCCACCTACACCTCGATGGCGTCAACCCACCGCGAAATGGGTGCGTTCAATTTCTCAAGCGAGTTTGCGAAATGTGGACCACACTTATATTGACGATGTGCCATTCACGGCGGAGTCAGCGCAAACACAGTGTCAGTATGAGGGGCTGAATTCACGAAGCTTTTTGTTCGCACGTGTGCGTCCACAGTGGCCGTTTTTCGAATATATGTTCAACACGATGAATGGCTGGCGGCTGCTTTTAGGAGTGTCTCTAACGCAAGAACGTTTTGTGAATAGAAGCCCAAGTTATTGTCGAGTCGCGGGAGCAGAAGAAATCCACATAACAGCATCAATGATTCAAACTCGCCATCATCTGGCCGTGCTTCCTGCCACAGGACCGGGCGCAATATATATATATATATATATATATATATATATATATATATATATATATATATATATATATACGAGCACGTAAGCGCTGTGGTGATACGTCGGTAATAAAATAGGCTTTCCCAACGGCCTATTTTGAAGACTATAGTACTGCAGTTTTGCTTATGCACTGCAG
The DNA here is from genome assembly GCF_013339745.2 of Dermacentor silvarum. Taxonomy (NCBI): domain Eukaryota; kingdom Metazoa; phylum Arthropoda; class Arachnida; order Ixodida; family Ixodidae; genus Dermacentor; species Dermacentor silvarum. The sequence goes on from NC_051161.1 coordinate 106,197,925, forward strand.
ATGGCCACATTCGCAGGCAAAACGGGACGAGATGCTGTTTCGGGACGCGCAAATTGAATTAAAAAAAAGAGACAGTATAAATTCATTGGAAATGTTCTACATAGTCACAATTATGCTCACAAAACAGAGTATGGGGTCGGAAAAGGCATAGGCGAAGATAATATGCTATGCTTAACCGAAATGTTGAAAGAATAAGGTAAACGAAAATGAATGCAGATGAAAAGATGATTTGCCGCAAGTGGAGAGCAAACCAACACCTTCGGATTATACGAGCGGCACTCTACCTATAAGGCTACCAAAGCGCCATTTCTCCTGCCGCATTGGTGGGTGTTTATGTACAGGATTAGCCGTGGGAGTGTTGGCCAGTTCCGCTCAGGGTGAAAGCGGCGGACGTTGACCAACCTTTAACAACATCTGTCATGTTTTACGTGAGCTTAGGAACCAGGCCGAGAAGCCCTCGTACACTGCCTTAGGGCATCAATACTGCCGACTTCGAGGCCCTCGCTATGGGGTGAGCAAGAAATATTGTTACTAAATATTGGTGGGCGTCGTCATGTGGTTGCCAAAGGGTCGTTGCCCTTCCCCCCCCCCCCCCCCCCCCCCCCAGCCAAAATCCTGCCGACGCGCATTGGCACGGTGGCACGGCAGGCAGGCGGATTAACCCTTTCCTTTACCTTGTGCAGCTTATCGCCACACTCGTGCTGATACCGACAACATAGTACGGTGGATCGGCATTGGGCAACGACATCACGCGTCCGCGAAACAAGGCAGTCTACAATGGCCCGTCCGCGCAGCCGATCTTCGCGGGAGGCGACTGGCAGCCCGAGCACGGTGCTTCAACAGATCTGTGCATGGACGCCGCTTCTGACGGCGCAACGGCGGTGCCGCGGGCACCTTGGAGCACTACAAAACCTGGAAGCCGGCCTGGGCTCGTCATAGGGCATGGTGGCATGGCAGGCGTGCGCAGTAACCCTTTCCTTCTTCACCTTGTGCAGGTGTCCCTTCTTCTGGCTATGCCTGCGGCCCTGTGCGCAACAGACCCGTTTATCTGGAAGCAGCCACCGGACCGTTTCACGAATTGGATGCAACTGCCGGCCTTGGATGGTACTCACTTCCTCGGTTGGCAACCGGGATCATCAACTGGTTCGACTGACGACATTGGATACGCCGCATTTAAGCGACTATCCGCATCGGCCGCGCCGGGGCACGACACCGTTTTGGACATGGAGTGCTCACCTGTGCTCACGTTTCAGGTTGGTTACTTGAATCGCTGTTCTTGTCTGAAAAGTAGCAACCGCTGTATTATTGCGGTGTCGTGCCCCAGTGAGCTACTGCCGTTACTGAAGCGTTGGAAAAACTTGTCTTCTTTATGCCTATGTCGGTTGCGCCTACTTCTATCCGGTGATGTCGAAGTCAAACCCCGGGCTGGATGTGCTGGATAACGTTCTCGCAACTTTGCAACGTATTGAATCCGGCCAGGACGATATTCGAAATGACCTGCGAGCACTAAAGAATTGGCAGGCGTCAGTTGATGTCGAGCTGAACCAGTTGTCGAGTAGGCTCCGTGCTGTAGAAGTCGATATTGTGTCAATGAAAAGTTCCGTGACCAATACATCGCCCGAATCACTGACGATAGCTAACGGCATTTCCACACAGCTAAAGACAATAGAATCGCGCTGTGAAGACACAGAAAATAGACTTCGCCGCTGCAACTTGCTATTCTTTGGAATCACAGATGACAAAAGCGAATCATGGTCATCATCAGAATCAAAAGTCATTGACATATGTAACCAACACCTTGGTATCACTATCGATCCAGCTCAAATAGACCGCGCGCATCGCCTTGGCCAATACAACGGTGAGAAGAATAGACCAGTCATTGTCAAGTTCGCATTTTTCAAGGATAAGCAGCGCGTAATAGAAAAAGGCTACAAGTTCAAGAACACTAATCTTGCCGTTCGTGAGGACTTTTCTTTGCAAACCCGTATCGCTCGACGCAAACTCATTGAATTCGCAAGAATCAAAAACGCGCAATTTAAGCTAACCCTCGATAAACTAAGAATCGATAACAATGTGTACACATACGATGCAGCATCCGCCACTGTAGTTCCCCTACCCCGATAGCAAAGAACTAGCCTGGGAACACGTGCATCTAAGAAAAAACCCAATTCACCACATGAGCCTATCGCGCCCTCACACCTATCGATATCATTAACTAACATTCGTAGCATTCTTCCTAAACGCAACGAAATTTCGTCATACTTAGATGATTGTGAATGCGACATATTGGCACTTACGGAAACTTGGCTCAGCTCTGAAATTACGGATGGTGAAGTTCTACCCGATTCTAACGATTACATTATCTATCGCAGAGATAGGGACGACAGAAGAGGTGGTGGGGTGCTGCTCGCCATAAAAAAACATATCACGTCATTTCTTGTACCGATGTCTTCGAGTCTAGAAATTCTGCGGGTCTGCGTATCATTTCCCCATTCGAATGCACTTTATGGTATATGCTACAGACCACCCAATAGCTCCTACAATTTCATTTCCGAATTACACGATAACATTACCTCTATTCGATCCAAATATAAAAAAGCTGACATGTTTCTTCTTGGTGACTTTAACTTTCCAGACATTGACTGGCAGAACTTGCGAGGCCAATCACGTGCATCTTGTGAGTTCGTTCAACTAACACTTGATTTTTCACTTGTGCAATTAACCGACCAACCGACTCGTATCAATAACATCTTAGATCTTGTTCTATCGTCGGCGCCCGAGAGGGTAAACACTATCACTTTTGCGGATGGGTTCAGTGACCACCGGTTATTACAATTCAGAGTTCATACACCTTCATGCTCACGTCACCTGAAAACTAAACAAGTATTTGATTACAAAAGAGCAAACGTCAGCGCTATTAACAATGGTCTGGAAAGCTTCACGTCGTCTTTCTTGGCAACTTTTCCTGAGCGGACAGTGAACGAGAATTGGTGCCTGTACAAAGATAAGTTAATCGAATTAGCACATGCGCATATACCAAAGGTTTCATTTCGCGTAAACTCATCGAAACCATGGTTCAGTAAAGCTCTTCGAACTCTAAAAAATAAAAAGAAGCGTCTCTACAGGACTGCCAAACGTGTGGACACACCTGTATCTTGGAGCAAACATAAGTCTTGTGATGCAGCCTACTGCAATGCCCTGCGTCAAGCTAAGCAAAAGTATTTCTCTTGCGATCTGCAATCACTGCTTCAAAACAACCCCAAAAAATTTTGGAAAACGATCTCTCCCGCTAAAGATTCCGACATTTCACAACCACTTGATAGTTCTGGCTTGCCGATTGCACGAGAGCTTTCAGCATCTATCTTTAACAATTACTTCACGACCGTATTTACAAAGGAAGACTATTCGAAAATACCAACACCCATCGAACTCGAATATCCATACATGACCCCTATCAATATAACAACCACTGGCGTCGCTCAGCTGATCAACAACCTTAAGATTTCAACTTCTTCCGGCATGGACGGTATAAACTCAAAAATCTTGAAATATACAGTAGTACCCTCTAGCACCGTCCTTTCTCGCTTGTTTCAACAGTCCCTCTCAACAGGGGAAGTTCCGTATGACTGGAAGGTCGGTAAAGTTATACTTTTTTTTAAGTCTGGCGATAAGAGCACTGTTAACAATTACCGGCCAATATCACTAACAAGCGTTCCCGGTAAGCTATTAGAACACATAATTTTTTCAAACGTAGCAAATCACTTGGAAACTAATAAGTTCTTCTTTAAACATCAACATGGTTTTAGAAAAGGACTATCATGTGAAACACAACTAATCGAATTGACTACAGATATTTTCCTTAACATGGATGCCGGCCCACAGACAGATTCCATTTTCATAGATTTCGCTAAGGCTTTCGATCGCGTTGCTCATTGCCGTCTCTTAGCTAAACTTGCATGCTTAAACATCGATTCCCTAACAGTATCTTGGATAAGAAATTTCTTGTCATTCCGTAAGCAGTACACCGTCGTCGATAACTATACTTCCAGTATCAGCGATGTAACATCTGGCGTACCACAAGGAAGCGTACTCGGACCATTACTTTTTCTTATCTATATTAACGACCTGCCATCCGAAATAACGTCATCCATTCGCTTGTTCGCAGATGATTGTGTGATATATCGTCAAATCTGCTCACCTTCCGATCACGTGGCTCTTCAACGAGATCTTGACCGTATTACTAACTGGTGCTCTTCTTGGCAAATGACCCTAAACACTGATAAATGCAAACTAATAACATTCACCCGCAAAAAGACATTTTCCGCTTTCGATTACTCACTGGATAAGAACCCCGTTACTCGCACCAACTCGTACAAGTACCTCGGCATTCTCCTTACACCTAACCTGTCTTGGTCTGCGCACATCGAAAAAGTAACTGCTAAAGCCTCACGTACGCTCGGTTATCTTAAACGTAACCTGTGCGATGCTCCGGCCATCACCAGACAAATCGCCTATCAGACATTCGTAAGGCCACAACTGGAATTCGCAGCCCCTATCTGGTCACCTCATCAAGCTTACCTAATCGCGACTCTCGAGTCAGTCCAAAACCGCGCCGCCCGCTTCATTGTCAGAGATTATCACCGCGACTCTAGCGTGACTAGCATTAAGTCATCTTTATCTCTCTCATCTTTTGCATCGCGAAGAACCATAGCATTGCTTTGTCTGTTTCACAAAATTGTCCATAGCACGCGCCCGTCCACCCTGCCGCTCCACGTCCATCTCGTACATCTCGGCGTCTGCATAATCATCTCAGTTTCCAGCGTATCTTTGGCCGAACTAATGCTTTCAATTCATCCGCGTTACCCCGTGCCATTCAGCATTGGAATAACCTACCAAACGAAATAGTTGACATTCTTGACCCTGATTCCTTCAAAGCACGCTTATGCACATTATTTCCATAATTCATCACAAGTAACCTTATTGCGCACATAAGTAATTGCCTATAGCGCAGTTGTATAGTTTTTTTTTTTGTATTGCGTTAACATTGTTCTTTCATCTTCACCTGCTACCAATTGTATAATTTCTTGGTACTCCTTTTTTGCTACTTCACACAGTCGTTTGGTTTCATTTATCGCGTTATTTATATTGTTAGATATTTGTTCTTTCATGTTTACCCGCTAACAATGTATAATTTCTTTGTACTCCTTTTTCCTTTTTGCTAATTTCCTGTACCCTCCCCTCACGCAATACTCCTTCGGGAGCCTGTGAGGTAACTGAATAAATAAATAAATAAATAAATAAAAAATGGAGCCTATCGTCCATCATATTCTTCTCTTCCCCCGTGCTCCAAGCAGGCGCCATAAAACTGTGCATTCCATCTCATTCATCCCATAAACGTGTCTTGTTCACAGAAGCAGAACCTTCTCCACTGGGCAGACAAATATCGTTCAACGTGACTGCTATGTGCGTTGTCTCTTTTGTGCAGGAAAATTACCAGAACATTGCGCATAAGCTGCCTCCCGTAGTTTCTCCAAGCATAATCTTCTCCTGATCATTAGAAGGCATGAAGTGCAGCAATCGAAGCTCTTAGAAAATAATGTTTAATATTCATTTACAACAGAAGCACAAATCAACGTTTCCATGCGTCTGCTTTCTGCAGTAAAATGCAAGTAATAAAGCACGAGGCCGAGTGCCGACATGAAGTAAACATGGCGTATTTATTTAAAATAACTTATCAACTCAACCTATACCAGTTCCTTCTCTTACGTATACTGCGTGAATCCACATATAAACCTCACTCATTGGAAGCGAACCAGTTTATAGAGGACATCACTTTACCCAACAACTAGTGCGAGCGACCACCATATCTGTTCTTAAACAAAGAAGAAATATTGACATGATATCCGTGTATATGTGTACAAGGCTTTTGGGCATCTCTAGAGCAGCAAGGCCCGTTACTACAAACCCAAATTATATTCAACCGTTTCAGCGCAGAGGTGTATCACATTATTAATTTGATCACTCTACTATTTCACGCTACCTCCACAGAAGAAGTACACGGTATTTAAATGAAAAACTTCGCTAGGCTTGGGTTGACCTCTCAAAATCACAACCCGAATTCCTAAGAAGCGAAGCTCTCCGAGAAAAATATGTCGTGTTGCCCGAGGCTCTACTTGTCATAGACTTGGGCTGCTTTCGCGACAGTGACCGAGGTGCGTCGAGCTTCTCTGGAAGCTGATCAGAGCTTTAACGCACACTGTATTCTCCACCACCGGGCGCTCCGCAGAGCTCACAGCTGTAGCGAAAGCGCCGGCGGAGTTGAACGCATGACCGCTCACAAACAGCGCTTTCAAATTCGCGCTTATGCATACCTAGAAGGGTACTTCCCATCGTTATTTCAAATCGTAGAGGTTCTCCCTCGTATGCGTGCGAAGTTCCAAGCCCAGATGTTAGGCCATTTGCCCAAAAGGCGACTTGCGAACTTTAGTTCGCTGCCCGTAGGAGCGTTTTAAAGGCACCTAACGGAATTTCTCGCCGCTCTCCTCGCACCTGCAACTTATTTTTTTTTCGAATATCCTCCCTAGTAAACACTGTATTCGTAGAAAGCTTTTTTTTACAAGCCTGTTAATTTGCAAATGCCAAACGATTTGTTCCACGGGTAACTGGCGATTAAAATCATGGAAAGTACAACGTGGGAAATTTCCTGCAGCAAGCGCACAGAACATGAAACATTGTAATTCATTGTAATTCCTTCTGTTCTAGTAAGTGTTATCTCATTGCGCTTCATATATCCGATATGACTCACCGTTTAAGACTGCACATTGCATCAAAACCCTATGCACAAAATTTCGATAATTTCTTACACCGTTCACAATTACCGCTTCACACTTAACATTGCCCGAATATTCTACTTCACATGCCCAAGGACATCTATCCTTGCTCCCTATACGCAACTGTTCTTGCACTATTTGGAATGGTTCTCTCAAAAAACATTGGTCCATATTTGTAGCGGACGTATTGGGAGCAGAGGTTTCAAGCGAACGTTTTTCACTGCACCTACGGTAGCGAAAGCCTCGCCTTATAAAACTATCTTTTGCATGGTCTGTCTTTGCACATTCTGTTCAGGCAGGCAGGTGAGTGTTTTGCTACCGGAATGGTTGCGTCTAATTTTATGTTTAATCGTAGATGTGATGGTTAAGGTGCCGATAATTTTGACAATAAGTAACCTCGCCTTGGTGTACTCTATATAATGATGGCGGCTTGGACGAACACAAATAATAGACCTCGTGATGGCCCGAGGCTAAGAAAGCCTTTTCCGTTGCTCACAGGACTTTAACTCGAGTGCCGTTAGTTAGAACGTTTAACGCGATAATTTTAAGGGCCCCGTGTCGCGGCAAATCTGGCGTTGGTGCTGGTGTCGGCACAAGGGTCGGCGTCCGTGGCGGAGAATATCATCCCGAACCACCCCGGCCACACAGGCCCTCCGCTCGGCGCAGAGGCTTTAGTGAACAAAATTGAATTTCTTAAAGTCAAATCTGTCAGAAAAATCGTATAGTATGACCTAAATACAACCTACAGAAATGATATCATCGGACTGCAATTTGAATGTACAACTTAACATAATTTTGTCACAAGCAAACTCAAACCGAAACCCATTTTCCAGCATTTCTACCATACCAACAGCGGAGCGCCGGGTAAGTTACTTGCGAAAACCCCATCCAGATGGCGCTCTCCTCCTCGGCAGCGTCATGGACAGGTAACGTGGCAAGGCGGAAACAAGCAGTCATGTATCGACCACGGCTTAGTCTCAGAAATGGCCTACGGACAACTAGACCAAATGATAATAGACAGAGCTGAAAAAGAACCGCGTGGGCAGCGATCATACACGTTTAACATTAAAGTTTAGGAGAGGTACTAATGCAAAACACGAACCAATAGCATCAGGATTTCTAAACATGAATGAACAGCAAATAACAGACATCGCAAAAAAACATAGATAAAAAATTGAGGATGTTCCTACAGCAGTCTGGGAATATAAGGAACTGGTAGACGTTATGCAGCAGCAAATGAGACGCACACGGCAAAATATTGTGGGATTGGAAAGAGGCAACCACCTAAGTGGTGAAACAAGGAAATAAAGCAAGCTATAGAAGAGCGTAAGCAGGCGTCTAGGGATCATCGAGAAGCGAAAAAGTTGGGATTACACGAAGAAGAGATGCTCCTTAGATGCAACGCATACCGAGAAAAGAAAAGGGTGGCGAGCATAGGAGTTTCTCACTATATTACCTAGAAGGAAATCTGGCGCTGCTGCGCTGTGGTTCGCTTGGGAAGGCCAGTATATTCTGACTTCGGATTGGCATCGTTCTTGGAGAGCCAGAACGCCTTGAAGACGCGCTTGGCTAGCATGTTTTGTTTAACTTTGAGGACGTTTTGTTTAATTTTGAGGAAACAAAGACATGTTTTGTTTATTTTGAGGACTTATTATTGGACGTGAAATTATATGAAACGTAAAAAGTATAAGCTGCAGGTCGCTAATGTTGGAGGACCGACGACACGATTCTCGTTTGCTTTGGAACAACTTGAGTGTTCTTGCTTTCCTTCGGTTGACTGTGCATTTTAGGTGACTAAACTTTATTGATAAGTGTAATATGTGTGAATGAAAGCCTTTTATCTAGATTTTATTTTAAGAACACATCATTTGTGTAACCATATTTACGTTTTAGACGAAGCCTCGCACAAAAACAGCCAACACAAGCCTCGCAGATGCATATCCCGTCATTCCCATGACCGCACAGCGCCCTTCAAGAAACTCGCATAGACGGTGGCGCCAGATTACCCTCTAGGTGTTATAGTGAGGAACTCTATGCTGGCGAGTGAGCTCGTGCAAGAGAAAATTAAAGGCGCAATTAAGTGAACGTTTGCTGCATAACATTCGCAAATAAGACAAAGTCGCAGCAAAAAGATTCGGTAATCGTATAAAAGCACTCGGAGCTCCAACTAAAAACTCGCAAACTGCTATAAGTGATGAATACGGTAACATCTACGAAAAAAACGATGCGCTGCGGTACATCACAACTGTTATTAGGGATAACTTCGGCACGAAAGAAAGAGTAGTTCAAACAAGAGATCCAGCAACAACAGAGGCCCCTGAGAGATCAAAAATTAGCATACAAAGCTTTGATTAGAAAAGGCAGCAGAAAATGTCCCGAATAACACGGCAGCAGGACCAGATGAAATCCCATTACAGCTAATCAAAAACCGCGGTCCAAAGAGCAAGGCACTGATGACCAATTCCATAGAGCAAGTGATTAGAACGAAGAAAATTGTATTTGGATGGCGCGAAAGCAAGATCAACCTCATCTACAAATGCAAAAGAGATAGGGACAACACTGGCTCGTACAGACCAGTTACAGTAGCGCCATAAAATTACAACTGTCGAAATGGGTGGAGGAAAATGATGTACTTGGTGAACTACAGAATGGATTCAGGAGACGCTTAGAGGATAATACGTTTGTGCTAACTCAGTGCATAGAGATTTCAGTACCTCATAATAGATATTTATCGATCGCTTTTCTAGATATTAAAGGAACCTTTCACAACATAGACAGGGAATTATTATGAGATATTCTTAAGCACGAAGGCGCTCATGCACAAATTGTGTGTATAAGAACTGAGTACAGGTTTTGTGGGAAGTTCGAAAAGGTAATGAAGTGGTGGGAATTCACCAAGGACTGAAGCAAGAATGTCCTCTGTCTCCATTGTTGTTCACGCTGTATCTTAAGGGCAAAGAAAGACGACTGGAAAACAGCAAATTAGTGTTTGATTTATCGTACATGCATAATGTACTAATGGTGCAACAGAAGGTCCATGGACTGATGTATGCGGACGACATAGTGCTAATAGCGGACAATACAAGAGATTTACAGAGACTTGCTAATATATGTGGCAATCAGCCACCCATCTAGGCCTTAAGTTTAGAAATCAAGCATTATGATCTTTAATGAAGAGACGAGTAATTACGTGGTGTCAATTCAACAACATGCCATACCCATATTCAAGCAATATAATTAATTCGGCGTGTACATAAATGAAGCAAAGACTTAAGCAAGCACCCACCAAGATATGAAAATAAAGGGGAAGCGGAATGCGACAATAATGAAACACAGAGCACTGTGGGGCCACAATAAGTATGAGGTGGTGCGTGTAATCAGGAAAGGAATAATGGTGCCAGCGCTGTCATTCTCAAATTCCATTCTATGCTTAAAATCAGATATCTTGTAAGGTTTGGAAGTTAAGCAAAGATCGGTAGGCCGGTTGGCTTTGGGAGCCCACGGTTAAACCACAAATGAGGCAGTGCAAGGTCACATGGGGGGGGCCTCTTTTGAAGTCCGAAAAGCCCCGAGCAAAATTAGTTTTGAAGACAGACTCCGGAACATGGATAAAAATAAATGGGCGGCTAAAGTGCACAAGTATATGTACCTGAAAAGCGTGGACACAGGATGGAGGAAGAGGTCAAGAAAGTTGGCAACCAAGTAGAGGATAATTCAAACTGTAAATAGACAACCAGGAGTCATCCGAAAGGAGTCAGAGAAATAGAGACAGTGGATTGGATGCAAAGAATGGAACAAAAGGACAATGTATATTTACAAGAATGAAAAGAGAGAAATTAGAAGGAAAAATCTGTACGATAAAACAAAGGGCAGTGCATTGCTATTTGAGGCTCGAGCCGGTTTCCTAAGGACCAAAACTATAGGTGAGGCATGTATATGCTGCAGCAAAGATCCGGAGACCACTCAACACATCCTAATGGAATGGCAAGGCATTCATCCAGTGAGAACAGTAGTAAACGTACGCCTTCCAAAAGCACTTGAGTTAAAAGTGCGCGGAAGCATCAACCGGTCAGAAGTCGAGATAAGCAAGAGACGTTTAGTGTAGTGGCGGAAAAAAGCAGAGAATAAATGAATACGGCCTGATTTGATCTCTTAGTCATAGGTAGAGGTACAAGGTAGATCATCATCATCAGCAGCAGCAGCAGCCTATATTTTTGTCCACTGCAGGACGAATATATTGACGAAAAAAAGAAAAGATTAATGAAATGTATACAAAAATGCTAGATAAAAACACGTGTAGTATACCTGATTAAGTCACACAGGCTAGGTGACTATTTGTCACCGCCCCGTTTCAAAGGGGAGAACATAAAATCATCATCATCATCATCGTAAAACGGTAGCAGCGCGCAGAGGCGAAGGTAGAAAAAAAGAAAGCTGCAGTTGCCGGGAAGCCTGAAAAGCATCCAAGGATCTTTGAATGATATCGCGTTCCACCCCTAAAGGCGAAGCTTAAGCGTCTTCCAAATTTTTTCTTCGATACTTTTGAAATGAAGATTACGTCTTGGTTTTTATAAAGGAGAAATCACAGCGTTATGTGCTTCCCCGATGCTAACGAGTCGTACAACCAAACCTTGTTCGCGTTTGTAATGCCGAGATGTGGAGATGTAACTTTATTTTTTTGTAACAACATCAAGGCGAGAGATAATAGCGGTCCAGGAGCAAGGACACCCAGAAAACGCGCAGCCGCGGTTACATGCAGATGCACCTGGTTCGTTCCGAGAAAAATGAGCTAAAAAACGCGAGCAAGCATAGTTTGCTTAGAGAAATGGGAAACATCCAGCGATATGCTTGCGCATGTTTACGTTTTCTTGTGCATATTACAAGTTATTTGTGTTGATTGTACGTCGCTGGGGCATAACCTAACATTTCCCTAACATCCGATAAACTTGTTTCATAGACTTTGTTTAAATATACATTGACTGTTTCTAGCAAATGAGCGTTGTTTTATGCGCGCCATTAGTGCTGCTAGTGCACGGCGTCAGGGCACCTCTGTGAGATGCGCATGTCCTTTTGTCGCTCCGTGCGTCCTCTTAAAAAATTTTTCAACTTCAATGTACACATAACCGAAATTCAAACACTAGTGGCATATTTCCGTCCCCTTTACGGCAGCTTGGGTGCCTTTACAGGTGTCTATACGAAGTGCCAGCAAGGGCCACACACGCATTCCATAATGGCTAATGTGCTTTAACAGGCTTTATTGCAATTCATTTTTGTTATGCGGTGACGCTTGCACAGTATATTGCATATTGCGGTGAACGGAAGTGCGAATTTACGAAGTATTAACTATGAGTAATTATAAGACATACTTTGGTGGCACACACAGAGTTGCAGAGGGGCAACGGGGATAAAAAAAAGTAGGAGCCGGCCCCGCCTGGTTTCCACCTCTGATCCCCCCGCTTCTCCTGGGGGCCCTTGATAACCTGCGCTGCCAGCGTTATTACGATCTCAAGTGCTCTCCAGAGGCCTACGTTTGCCGCTAATACATTTATTTTCAAATGCTATATAAGTTAAGCACAATACATATATGTACCATGGTGAAGCCTAATAATGAACAACTGCCATTATTAAACGCATATTGGCTGGCGTGCCAACCAGTTCCGCCACACGGTTCCACACTCTGCCTGAGAAGGAAACAATCTTGCGGACTTAGCTAACTGTCGAATAGTGAGCATAGGAGGCTAGAATGCGGATGCCTTTTGTTGTGCATGAACAACGGCCAACAATCGTCCATCTAACTATCCTAGCTTATTCGCCCGTCTGCCTTCGCGTCCTCATTACCCGTCATGAACAGCCAGCAAGGCGTGCCCGTAGCATTTCATCATTTTTTTTTTCATTTTTCTGATGTTGCCTTCAGCATTCACATTGTATGAAGAGACAGAAACCGGGAGATATAAATTGGTACAAAATGCCACGAAAGAAGAAAGTATGAATGGCAGGCGTCATCTGCGGCAGCACAAATGAGGTGCCCAGGATGCCGGCTCGATCGAAATCGGGCCGGGCACGCCATCTCCTGGAAGCGGCGGAAATGCTACCAGCAAACACCATCGCCCGGGTTTTTATCACGGTGTTCTTCCTTCCGTATTCGATTATTTTGGCTCTATGCGTTGATACTTTGTTGCGCGACTTCTGTTTCTTTTTTTTTCTTTCTTTCTTCTGTGGCATTAAATTTTCTCAATATTGGCATTTCGTTTCATGTTTTCCGTCATCAGGAGGCAGCGTGTATCCAAACCGTTTTTCTTCGATTCTCTTTACTTCTAGGCCCCTTTTCTGTACTTCGTCTTACTTTAGGCAGATTCTTTTTTAGGCGGGTACGCTGTTACGGGGACGAGCACGTGATAGAATGAACAAATGCCTTCTTCCCGTGGCTCCTTTTATTGCGTTCTTCCTCAAACTAGGTGACTAAGTTTTTTGTATTTCATAGTTTCAACGCCGTACCGTCTTTTGCTTCCACTGCAGCGTTAAAGGGAATCGCGGTACTAGCTTTAGTCACGTGACATTCTGGAAGGCATGGCCGTTGTGCTCCTGCGGCCACATTTTTCCTTGTTGAGTTGAATTTTTTGAAAAATCAGATTAAAATAACGTCGCGTCATAGCTCCGAGCTGTAAATTGCATGTTAAAGGGCTACTAAAGGAAAAACAATGGTTTGAGTTGTGTCAGCAAATCACCCTTCAACAACACGAAAAAGTAACAATGATTGACTTCTGTCCTTGTTGATGCGACATCCTTGGTATAAGGATTCAGCGCGGAGACATTTTCGCATGGACGCAGGAAAGGACACACACCCGGTATGTGTCCCTTTCCTGGGTCAGTCTGAAAAAAATTCCGGTCCAGATCACTACGTCAACGAGAAAAAAAAAACACACTCTTGCCTCGAGAAGACGCTCGACAAGCCGGAAAATATGCGGAAACATAACGTATACGTGACGACGCCTCCTTCAAGTTTTCGCACCAACATATCATGGTCTCGGAGATTTGAACGGGGAATGTTCGAGTCAATTTTCATCGGTAGAAATGGGCTATATTGCATTCTAAAACAGCCAGAAACTCAACTTCGCATATTTCAAGAATTTTACTGAACCACAACGGCCGAAATGCGAAAAAAAGATACTTTGCGATTCGTGACCTCATACTGACGTACCAGCCCTGGAGTTTCGTAGCAAAATTTAAAAATGAAACTTCAACCCTGTCTTGTTTTTTTTTTTCTAGCAACCAAACTATTCTTGCGAAATCGACGAAAGAAGAGTTCTGGAAGACTGATACATCAATCTATGCAAAATAACTGCTTCTCTTCAGTGTCCCTTTAAGCGTCAAGATGGCAACTAGCTGACAGCTCGCGAAAGTGGGCAGGCTTTCATCGGAAGCTACCCGTGAAGTGCATAGGTTGTATTGGAAGGACATTAACGCAATGCGGCGATGACTGCAGTTATATATGGATTTCGCTGTCGACACCCATGCGCTATTGTGGTCGTCCTATAATGGCAAGGCAAAGAAAGAAAGTGGGCAAGCACATAAATCTATAATATATTGATACGGAACAGCCACTATAGTGTGGCTGCACTTGAGAGGAGGAAGACGACGTGTTCCCGATTGGTATAGCGTCGCCATCTTGGCCACCGTTAGTCTACTACAAATACATTGTAAATAGGCTTGTACGTCAGCTACACGTAACATTATTTGGTGGAGGTGCACGTTCCCCGTACCCGGCATGGAGCTTCGCAGTGGTCGCAACGCCACCAATCCAACTTCGGCTCCTGGAGGCGGCACTTCGTCTGCGCCAATCTCTATGCCTGCAGCCACGACTTACGTCCCCGTTTCCCCCCCCCCCCCCTCGGTATCCTGGTGTTCTCACTGAAGTTGGCAGTCCTGATGTTAGCGGTTGGCTCCGCTTGTACAAACGTGTCAGCCCAAGTCACAGGTGGGATCCGACTATTATGCTTCCCAACGTCCTTTTCTACCTCGGCGGCATTCCACGGGCTATGTATTCCAGACCCACGAAGAGGATATCACGAGATGGAATCTCTTCAAAGAGAAGGTCCGCGACCTTTTTGGAAATGAGTTCGGTCGCCAACTTAATGCAAAGAAAACCCTTGCCACACGCGCACAGACGTCGACCGAGTCCTACGTGTCGTACATTCTCGACGTCTCGACGCTTTGTAGCAAGGCCAACCCGAACATGTCGGAGGACGATAAGATTGATCACGTCCTCAAAGGCATTGCTGACGACGCTTTCGATTTACTGGTGTTTACCAACGTCACCAGCATCGATACGATTCTCACGGAGTGTCGCCGTCTCGAGCATGCTAAAAGCCGCCGGGTATACCAACACATCACATGCCTTCCCAACGCAGCTGCTATGTCTTCCTGTGACGAACTCTTCCAACAGGCCTCCCGATGTGACAACTTAACCCGCATCATTCGTAGTGAGGTCGAAGCAGCACAACCAGCGGCCCCTTCATTCCCGTCATCGGATCCTTCTCCAGCGACGATCTCCTTAATACAGGTCGTCGTGCGTCAGGAGTTGTCAAACATCGGCCTGCACTGCAGTTCGTCCTGTACGCTCAGCACCTCTTTATCCTCGCTCAGTCCCTTCTCGCTCCTCTTTTTCATCTTATGGACAGCGAAGCCCGTCCGAATGGCATGCTGTGGCCGACAAGCCGATCTGTTTTCACTGCCGACGCATTGGGCATATCGCTCGCCACTGCCGCAGCCACTGGTCTTCCCCGACACGCTTTTCTTCGGACTATCCCCTCGTCACTCGAGTTCGTCCTTTTCATTCGCTCCTTCTATCCCCGACCCGTCACCTAACCCTGCGACACTTCTGCCACGACCCCGCTACTCCCGCTCTCCTTCTCCCACCACCGTCAATCTCGTTCGCCCCCGTCACGCCGTGCTCCTTCTCCGTACCTATTCGCAGCACCGCGGACCGAAAAATTAGACATTGCAGCTTCTGGAGGTTAAGCGCATTGACGACATTGGCACGAAATCCTCACTTGGCCTTACCCACGAACAAGAACCTTTCGGCCGTTCTTATGTTCACAATGTTCCTGTGTGCGCGTTGATTGACACCGGGGCGCACGTGTCCACTATGGGTGCTGCTCTTCGCCGTCAGCTCAATAAAGTTCTGACACCTGCCCCAAACCGAGCTGTACGAGTCGCCGACGGAGGTACTGTCGCTATTGTGGGGATGCGCTCTACCCGACTCACCAATGCTCAGAGATACACCGTTGTTCTCTTCGCCGTCATCGAGCATTGCCCTCACGACCTCATTCCCGGTCTGGATTTTCTCGCCACTCATTATGCCCTTATTGACTGTTCGGCCAGCTCACTTCGCATTGACTTGCCTCTTCTTGCCGACCCTGTGGACCCGCCTCAAAGCCGTTTAGGCTGCATGGATTTTGTTCAATTACCGCCTAAATCTGTGACACACGTCGACTTGCTTTCCACACCAGCTGTAGCTGACGGCAATGACATGGTCGCACCAATTCCGGCCGTTAGGCTTACCCATGGTGTTACTGTTCCGCACACAGTGCTGACAATTACTCGCAACCGCAGGTGCCTTCCCCTTGTCAATTTCGCGACAACCACGCAAGTCCTGCCACAAGGGATCTCATTGACTGTAATGAACACTCTGCCGGATGATCAGTTCAAGCCCTTTAAAGTCGAAGATTTTTGCAGCTCATCCCATACTGCGACGTCTTTCCACGGCAGGGGCGTCGACATTGAAAAGTTAGTTCAACCTGCTCAAGCTTAAGCCCTATGCCGCGTTCCTCAAGGCAATCGCGACATTTTTCACTTTGACAATCGACTCTTAGGCCAAACGTCCGTCGTGACCCATCGCATTAATACTGGCGATGCGAACCCTATTCACTGACGTCCATATCTTGTTTCTGCATCGTAACGAGCAGTTATCCAAGAGAAAGTACAAAGATGCTTGAAAAGGACATTATCGAGCCTTCCTGTAATCCCTGGCTTCTCCCGCCGTCCTTGTCGAAAAGAAGAATGGAACGTGGCGGTTTTGTGTAGATTATCACCACCTGAACAAAATCACAAAAAGGACGTTCACCCTATGCCCCGTATTGATGACGCTCTAGACTGCCTGTATGATGCCAGGTATTTTTATTCTATCGACCTGCGGTCCGGCTATTGGCAAATTGTCGGCGCGACATGGACAGAGATATGACTGCATTTGTTACCCCTGACGGCCTTTATCAGTTCAAGGTGATGCCTTTCGGTCTCTGTAACGCGCCGACCACCTTAGAACAAATGATGGCTTCTTTACATCAGGGGTTCATGTGGTCCACCCGTTTGTACTATCTGGACGACGTCATCGTTTTGTAGCCCACATTCGACACGCATCTCGATTGATTTTTGATGTGTTCCGCTGGGCCGGTCTCTAGTTGAACCCTTCAAAATATCACTTCACTCGCAGCCAAATCACGGCCCTTGGACACCTCGTGGATGCCAGAGGCGTGCGACCTGATTCGCCGTAAATTCGCGCCGTTACGAACTTTCCTGTCCCGAAGTCTACAAAGGAAGTTCGTAGTTTCGTAGGAATGTGCTCCTATTTCAGGTGCTTTGTAAAAGATTTTGCAGTCATTGCACGTCCCCTTACCGTCCTCCTGAAGACCGACGTCCCGCTTTCTTGGAGTCCTGGCCATACCGCATCTTTTTCTCATCTCACTACTCTCCGCACCTCGCCTCCACTACAATCCTGGTCCACTCTGACCCGTCTGCCTCAAGGGAAGTTCAAACTGATGCCAGTAGTCAAGGCATCACAACGCCAGCACGGACATGATCGCATTATAGACTATGCCAGACAATTTCTATCACCCGCCGAGCGGAATTATTCAACCACAGATCACCAGTGCAGCGCTCTTGTGTGGGCGGTTGAGAAGTTTCGTCCATACTTGTACGGACGCACATTCTGTGTCGTCACTGATCACCACACCCTCTGACTCGCTCGCTGGGCTTTACGCCAGCAAGAATATGTAGGAGGACGTGACGCCGGCCGTAAGAGCCGAGCTGTCATTCCTACTCAGAAGGCGAATGCGGCTAGCGGAGCGGCGGCTGCGACGGCCAGCGTGGCTGGCTTCTAGAACGACACTGCGCGTGCCGAGCTTGTGCCTCGAGCACGCGCTGGGCATCTTGATTCTTTTTTCGCTGTGCAGCGCCGACCATAGCGCTCCGCGCTGTGGCGTTGGAGGGCGCTACAGGGCCCCCCGCCCAGATGGAACGGCGATAGAACAAATGACATTAGCGAGGTTCAAAAGGGTCCGGGGTCAGTCTAAGTAGAGAATCCGTTGGAGTCGAAGGGGACTAGCAAACCCTTCGGTGGACGAGGCTGCGAGTGGCGCTGCGGACGGGTGGTGCACAGCACACCGGCACAGAGAGGGTGAAAGCAGGCGCTTCTGCAGTTCACGCAGGCTAGGTGGAATGACAGGGGATTGGGCGCAGTCATTGGTGGGCACGACAAGCCGCAAGCTCGATCGTCACACGCTCGCAGATGCGTGAGTTCTGGTAGATGTAGCTTGTGCACGCGCTTGTCAGGTCTTGCCCGACCCATGGTAGAGGTCGCAAACCTCTGCGCACGACACCGCCCGAGTCAAAAGAAGAGGGTCCGGAACGCGCAGGCCGGAGTCTCGGTCTTACCACGGTCAACGGCTTTGAACGTGACTGGCGCTCGAGGCGGCCAGGAAGGCGTCGTAGGGCAACGCTCAATGACGGCACCGGCGCGGGTTTGTGAATATCTGGGAGAGCCGGAGCGGCAGCTGCCGGGTCATGTTGCTTGGCGAGCTCCAACGTGGGCACGACGGGAAGGACGAGATCAGGTGGTGGGTGCGAGACACCATCAAGACTCGCGTCGGGGGATGGCGGTGTCAGTCCATCTGCCGTATCCGCGTCACGCGACGATTGTTCACAGCCTTCTTCGTCTGACTTGCCAGAGCGGTCGCCGGAATGGCGCAACGGCAAGTCGGCCGACGGAGAGGACGGGCAACGCAGGGCAGGGACGAAGTTCACTACTGCTGCTGCTGCGTCGCTCTCGCTGGCTTGTAGGTGCCACGGTGCAGCGACAGTTGACAAAGTCGGAGGCAGCGGAGTCGGCACGGGGTAGGGCTCGCGTGCTGACTCGGAGGCTCACTCAGCCGGCAGCGTCGACAAATCCGGTGAAGGATTGGTAGGAGGCCGAATAGCAGGAGCAACGTCGTTGGTGACACACCCAATGGCGTCCGGCACAGGAGCCGGCATAGAGGCGGCGATTGCACCACTGTCGCGTGTCACCGTTGGTGGCGAGCAAGGCGATGACCTGGCCGGTATCACGGTCGTGTTGATACCCTTGGTGACAACATTGTGCGCGTATTCGCACCAAAGAAACCCCTGGAGAGAGCCGGAGGCCGGGGACTGCGCGGTAGCGCATCGGATTGTCGACGAGACTGTGGCGGTGCAAGTCCAGGGAGGAAGGCTCGCCTGATGATGGCTTACGGGCACAGGACGAGATGCGGCTGGTGCTGGCGGTGAGGACGCAGGGAGCGATTCGCGCACCGTGCGGTCAACCTTTGGAAGAGGACGGTAGGCAGCGCCGTATAAGTTGAGGACGGACTCCCACAGTTCGTCGTACGGGCGCGGGCCAGGCGATGGAATGCCAAGGTGGAGCTAGAGAGCAAGCAGCAGGACGTCGAGGAGTACCGCGTGCTTGAACTCCTGGATTCATATGTGGTTCATCTCCGGAGCCGCCTCTAACTGGGCGAACCATGCGCCGACGTAGCTGGACGAGAATGGTGGCAGTGGTGGATCGAACTGTGGCTCCAGCCAGTGAGCCATGCCAGCGTGTCGCTCGGGAAAAGGAACGCTCTACCGTGTCACCAATGTAGGAGGCACGTGACGGCGGCTAAGGAGCGGTGCCGTCGTTCCTATTCAGAAGGCGAATGCGGCTAGCGTAGTGGTGGCTGCGACGACCAGCGTGGCTGGCTTCTAGAATGACACTGCGCGTGCCGGGCTTGCGCCTCGAACACGCGCTGTGCATCTTTTTTTTTTCTCTTTGCAACGCGACCATAGCCCTCCGCGCTGCGGCGTTGGTGGGTGCAACAAATATTCCTTCTCCGTTGTATATAAGGCGAGACGCTTGCCCCAGGATGCAGATTGTTTGTCCCACTACCCCGTGGAAGAACCAGCAGATGCGGACGCCATCGATTCCGTTTTCTGTGTGTCACAGTTGCTTCAAATCGGCAACGGGCAACGCCGCGATCCTTCGTTACGAGCTCTCATTGACCGGCTGGCGTCAACGCCTAGTGACGCCTCTCTCCGGATGTTTCTCCTCAAGAAGGGGACATTATACCGCCGTAATTTTGATCCACACGACCCTGACTTTCTGCTCTTCACACCTGCGTTGGACTGTCCTCCGCCAACTTCAAGACGCTCCCTTGGCTGGGCACTTGGACATATCGCGCACATACGACCCTGTGCGCTGTCAATTCTTTTTGGCTGGGTCTCGGCCTTACCGTGCGGCGTTACGTTGCCCGCTTGTGAGCCCTGGCAGCGCCAGAAGAAGCCTTCCGCGCTTCCAGCTGGATGTCTACTGCCAATCGACGTCCCGCGCGAACCGTTTTCCCGAGTTGGTCTAGACCTTCTTGGGCCGTTTCCGCTCTCTGGCTCCGGAATTAAATGGGTCGCCGTCGCTGCCTATTGCATTAAGCCGTACACCATCACCAGATCCCTTCCGAGAAGTTGCGATACTGACGTCGCTGACTTCCTACTCTACGACAACATTTTAGTGCACGGTGCTCCACGCAATTTGCTAACTGACCGTGGCCGTAGCTTTCTCTCGGAAGTCTTCGAAGACATCCTCCGCTCCTGCTCGACAAAACACAAATTCGGCACGTTTTACTATCCACAGACCAACGGCCTCAAGGAGCGCCTCAACAGGACCATCACCGACATGCTTTCAAAGTACGTTGCGGCTGATCACCATGACTGGGATCTGAATTTACCATATGTGACGTTCACTTACAATTCATCGCGTCACAACACCGCCGGCTATTCACCATTCTATCTCCTATACGGACAAGAACCCGCGTTGCCCTTGTACACCTTGCTGCCCTGTCCCGCACGTTCAGCCACTGCATACACCCACGACGCGATCCCACGCGCCATCCACAAGCGGGGGTTCTCCCGCACCCATCTTGAGGCCTCACAGGAGCATGAGCGACGCCTCTACGATTGCCACCATCGCGACGTGCACTTTTCTCCGGGTTCTCTGGTGCTTCTCTGGTCGCACTTCCACCATGTGGGCCTATCCGAAAAGCTGCTGTCGCGTTACACTGGTCCGACCATACCTTGTGGTGCGACACGTGACCGATGTCACATATGAAATCATCCCCGCCGACGCCTCAGTATCGTCGTCAGCTGCAAGTTACATCGTTCACGTAGAGAGACTAAAGCCGTACCACACACCTTTCACCGCGGATGTGTAGCTTAAGCACTGGGTTGGTGCTTCTACCACCGGGGAGGCTGATACGGACCAGCCGCCACACTGTGGCTGCAGTGAGGAGGAGAAAGACGACGTGTTCTCGATTCGTATAGGGTCGCCATCTTGGCCACCGTTAGCCTACGTGTAAATATATTGTAAACACGCTTGTACATCACCTACACGTAAAAATATAACGGGTAAGCATTCGGGCTTTGGTGTCCTCTAGTTCGCTTATTTCTTACACACTCCGGATTTTACGCACTATATTATCTCTGTGGATCGCTTTCAAACTACAATAGAAATGGTATTGAATCAGCAACTCCTCTTCAATTATTATAATTATTTCACTGCTTGACATGAAATGTCACGTGTTACCGCGAGGGAACAGTGCCTGCTGCTCCTATTAAGATGTTACCACTAGGGAACAGTTTGTGTTGTTCCGATGGCTTCAAACTCATCACATGCATAAAAAGTCAACACGTAAGACAGTGAAGCTAAATACCGTTGCCATCATGATGATGATAAAAACTTTTATTGAAAATATGAAAGTAAATCTTGGGTTACGGGAAGACATGGTCAGGTCCCTAGTCCGGGACACCGTTGGCGAAAGCCGCTGCCCGTGCTCTTTCGATGAGGGCTCGTTGCTCCTGGAGGTCAGAGCTAGACAGGGCCGCCTCCCAGTCCTCCCACGTTGGCTGATTTATTATGGCAATACTGCTATTTTTCTGACAAGCCCATACCATATGGTATAAGTCTGCCTTTTGGCCACATCATCGACATTCATTCTAAGCGAATATGCCTTTCAATTTTATCGGCTATATTCATAAATAGCAATATGCGACGCAAATAATGTGGTAAAATCCAGAGAATTTTTCATTTCACAATGAGGTATTTTGATTTATTGCGCAAGTAATGTCTGCCGCCTCGAGCAACCCAGATGGACGATTAAAAATATGCTGCCACAGGCAATATTTTTAAAACTACATGGTGAAAAAAGACACCTACCCGTATATAGTCTTCTCATAGATATCTTTAAAGCACACAAACCTGATTTAAAAGAAGTGCGCAATAGTCAACGGTTCCATTATTTCAGCGCATTTGATTTTCCACACAAGCATCGCTAATACGTGGAGGCAAGTCAAACAAGAATTAGTTGGTTTATAGTTCTCTTGACAAGAATTTAGTGCACGTAGTCTACTCGTTGTTTCGAAGGACCTACGGGCTGAAATTAGGAATCAATTTTGGCAGAGGTAGGAAAATAATGCGTTTCACGTTGGGTCCCAAAAAAAGTTGTCGCCCGAAAGGCGAAGCATCAATTGCGATAGCAACTTAGTAGAGAGCTATACGGAGTAAGGATAGTGGTTTTATCCGCTGTACAAACTTGGACATGCAGCAGCACCGGCAACACACAGCACTGTTGTCGACGCCGTCGGCGTTTTGCCCGCGTTCGCACAAAATGCGTGCGGCGTTGGTGACTGTTGCCGGAGCCTCTGATATAAATAGGCACTTGGTGCCGCAGCTAAACGTCGCCTCCCTTCCCTGCACCTCCCCCCCCCCCTCGGCCTTTCGTGCGTCAGAAGAAGGCGCGTTTGCTCTACATATATGGTGATTGTAAAGGAGGAAAGAGACGCCTACTTCTGCAGCCCTTACGGGAGCACGGCACAGAACGCGCGTTTGTTCTCCGCCGTGCGTTCACTCCCCGTGAAAGCGCGCGTCCCTCGCGCCCTTTCACT
The DNA here is from genome assembly GCF_013339745.2 of Dermacentor silvarum. Taxonomy (NCBI): domain Eukaryota; kingdom Metazoa; phylum Arthropoda; class Arachnida; order Ixodida; family Ixodidae; genus Dermacentor; species Dermacentor silvarum. The sequence continues at coordinate 106,221,012 of NC_051161.1, forward strand.
CGCACATACAGCGTTCGGCGGCGCGCGGCGACGATTTCATCTCCATTGACGTCATACGGAACCTCACGGCGACGGCGACGGCGACGGCAACGGCGACGGCGACGCCGACGGCAGAAATCTGCTTTGGAGTGTCCATATAATTGCTATCGCAATAAAATTTCGCCGTGCACTGCATGCAGAATGCTACACCCTCTAGATATCTCGGGTAAATTCGCGCCCCGACGACAGAGTGAGGCAGACTGATCCACCGAAGAGCCGGTTCCCCTAATACGAGCAGCGAAAAACACGACCCGCTCTTCGAGAAAGGAGAAAATAGAAAATTTCTGCATCTCGAATCCAAGCTCCTGGCATTCACTTTTACTCATTTTTGTAGGCTCTTCTGGTTAACCTTCCAGACTTTCCCATTCCACTTCTCTGTCTCTTCTTTACAGACCGAGCTGTACTTCGCTCTTTACAAACTTGAATCTGCGCTCGGGAAATAGGAACCGTTAGAAAAACAAGCAGTAAAATAATTCGCAAAATATTGGCGCCAGTACGACTAAAGCGCCAGTTAAGGTATGGGAAGGGCTATTTTTTTTAATTCAGAAAGGCTCTTTCAAAGGGAGAAGTTCTTGACGGTTCTTTACTCTTGAGACATTTTTTGCCAAGGCCTTGCTTCTTTTGCTGACATTCGTCTTTGGTTATCTACAACTTGTTTTATCTCCTGGCTTGCACCAACTCACGCCAGTTCAGAGCCGGAGAAATGGAAATGACGGGAGGCGTGCTAAACAGTTCACCACAAAGGAAACCCGCGTTCCAATCCCGAAATGGGCTTCGACGTTAGGTGAACCCGAGACGTTGGTTCTATACAAGCAAGCCGAGGTGAAGAACACCCGCAGTAGAGTTCCTACAAGTTCTTACATGAGCTCCACCGATTCTCCTGAAGTCAGGGAAGTGATTTACATAATGCGGGTAAGGGCGCTGTGCCAGAGAGTCGCAAACGCAAGCTTACAAAGCTTCGCACTCGTCGAGGACCTCCACGGCCACGTCGAAGGACGACAAAGTTAGTCTCACAAAAGTAAACCAAAGAGCACGAATGCAAGCAGATCGCCATAAATCCCCGTTCCTCACCGCGGCTCCCCCCTTTTATCAATGTAAAGAAATCCAGAAAGGAATGAACAAACCAATCAGATTGGGTGGGTTCTGCCAGCTCACCCTACAGGTTTTAAGTCATAAAAAATGGTCTGCGTGACTCTCGAAGACAAACATTTGGCTAATGTGCAATTCGTCGGGAACAAAAGATTCTGCAGCATTAGCTTTCGACATGCTTCTGCTGCTCTATACCGCATTTGTAGAGTGCGTTTCGTACTGACGCCTGTTTAATTGTGTGGTAAGCAGCTTCTGTAACGCCTGGGAAGTCCTTAGGACGGCGATAACATTGGCATAAAAAGTTACGAGGCTTTAAAAAGTCAGTGACTAATATTTGTAAACTCAACCACGTCTGCCTTATCGAAAATATTCATGAAAGGGATGTGGCAAGAAATGAAAAAAAAAACACTTCTAGAAAAAAATGAAAAGTCTACAAAACATAAAAAAATCTTCATCAAGAATGTGTATTGGGATCTGTCACAAACTTATCAGTACGAAATAATATACGTCATACGCTTACTTCATCACGTAATTCATATCCTGGTCACTCGAAGCAGACAGTGCTTGTTAGGTGACACGGCACCAGAAGAGCATCCTAATAAATATCAGTATATATATATATATATATATATATATATATATATATATATATATATATATATCAGTGAAGTACAGAATCACAAGAGCCGGCGCAGAAATAGTTCAAACAATATAAGTACATATACCAGGACTTTACTGACGTTTCGGCTGGGCTCATGATGAAGGCCGGACCCCGGCGAAGACGTCAGTGAAGTCCTGTTTTTGTTTGTCCTACGTGCATGTATTTTACCTATATATATATATATATATATATATATATATATATATATATCAATGGCCTTTTGGAACTTCTTACAAACTGAAAGCGGCACATGGTAAATATTAAGTATGCGACAACGCAACCATAAATTATGTATATGATTTACAAAACTGAAGCAATGTTCGCCAAGCCGACACTGTGCTCACTGATCGATTATTATGGCGCATATTAATGACGTGTTTTTTCACTATAGTGGGTACACACACGTGCCTTAACGTATCTTTCAGGTTTTCTTAACGTCCCCTCCCCCCAATAATCCAAGGTCGAATTCACAAATCTTCTCTTTCGCAAGTAACTCATTGGCATTGGCCAACCGCCTTCAATAATGTCCAGCATCAAGACTAGCTAAAATTTCGCCGGACGAAGAATGTTAACGCAAGAACGTTTTTTCGTGAATATGGGCCCTGTGCCTTATATTGACGCGAGATAGGCTGGCACCTGCGGCTGCCGGCCGCTGCAACGAGAACGACGAAGTGTGTTCTGGAACGCGCGCTCCCCGAGGGTCAGCCTTGACTAAAAGGAACACCGTTTTGCCAAGGCCTCGACTGCTAACTTCGTGACAATATTCAGGAATAACTTAGTGGGCATCGACGTCAGTGTGCCTTATTTACCCGCATGTAATCACTATTGCTTCAAGAATAAAATAATAAAGGCCGTTTCCCATCGTGCAATTTGCATCGCAACGGAAGTGTGATTTCCGTCGCATGCGACGAAATTCGCAGTCGCAGGGCCGATTCTGCGATTTTCGGCTGCGACCAACCGCTTGGTCGCCGCGTCGCAACGTCGCAGCGATCTCTGCGATTTTTCGTTGAAATTGCGCCAAGAGCTATTTCGCGGTCCGTTTTGGAAAATGGCGTCGGTCGCTTAACAGAACGTTTATAGATACTTTTTTGTCGATAAATGTTGGCTCAACAAGCCTCGAACAGTGCAACTAATTGAGTGGAGCCGTGGATTGCGCAATCGGTACGTACCATCAGCACCGACACGCGAACAGTGCAGATAAAAACTCGTAGGTCACATTTGGTTCCGTGATTTCTATGCGTTTGTTGACACGCTACGGTGCTAATCACGCGACGTATTTCTTTAGGTTGGCTTCGGGCGCTGATAGTACGTACTTTTGCGTGATTTTCTGATATTTACACACGCTGCGAGTTCGTAAGTACTACGAGATGTCCCTCACGGGAAGGCATGGGCTTCGGATATGTCTTCCAAACTACTCGCGATATACGAAAACGCCACAGCTGTAGCGCGGTACGCTTTTACGGACAGAACACTTTAAAGAATATGCAACTACCGACAAATGCTACGGTCAAAAGGTCATGCTATACGCGCGACCATTTAGATGCAGTCGGTTGGTTTGGGCTTTCATGCGCATTTTCCCCAATGAATTATCTCATTTCAAGGTTCGGTTAATTCCGCTGCGGGACGCGACAGTTTATCAAGCTAGCAAAGCGAACGCGCAAACTATATATCGTAATGAATGTTCTACAATAGCATATTTAACGATTTCTCTGCGAATAAACACTATTGTCAATTTGTTTTCGAAGCAATATTTAAGCAGTTTTTTTTCCCGTTTTTCTGATGTATAATTTTTTTTTCCTGCACGAAAACCAATAAACCTTCAATGTGTTGCAGATTTTGTATCCTTACTGCAACAATATCAACCCAAACAATAAAACGTAATTAATTTCATATTTCGCTTACTTCAGTGCATCGAATTACTTTTGTCTATGCTGGTTGCAACATATCGCAGTACTCTAAGAAACTACTTCGCCATAAACATCCTTGCCTTTTCTTGCTTCTCTGTATCTACTTCCTGTAAAACACATACAATAATGCGAAAAGCAGGCAAACACCTTGTTTTTATAAGCAGTAGATAACTCACTAAACAAAAGCAGATCAAAATTGTGCAGTGAAGTCAGCCGGTTGCATTCCTTCGTATGAATGATAGCATCTTTTCAAGTGTGGGTGGGTCTTGCATGTCCACAGCTCATAAAGTGTGCAGACTCATCACGAGGCATAGGTATTGCCCATCAAGATGGAGGCAATGTTGCTAATGAGTCTGCAATTACATGTATTACTGCATAAACTCGTATATCTATATCCCATCATTACTCAGCCGAGCTTGCTCAGTCATATTCACCAAAATTCTACTTAACCGAGCTTTATCTCATATTCACAAAAATTCTGCTCAGGCGAGCTTGCACCGAGTCGGATTCACCAAAAATCTATTTAGCGGGCTTGCTCTGACTAATATTAACCAAAAGTACACTCGGCCGAGCTTGCTCTGACTCATATTCAAAAAGATTCTACTCAGGCGAGGTTGCATTGAGTCATATTCAACAAAAATCTGCCTAGCCGAGCTTGCCCTGACTCATTTTCACCAAAATTATACTCAGATGACCTTGCTCTGACTTATATTCATCAAAATTCTACTCAAGCGAGCTTGCACTGAGTCATATTCACAAAAAATCTACTCAGCCAAGCTTCCTTTCAGTCATATTCACAAAAATTATACTCAGATGAGTTTGCCCTGAATACCACGTGACAATATTCACTAAAAGTTTACTCAACCGAGCTTGCTGTTACTCGTATTCGCCAAGATTCTACTCAGCCAGGCTCACACGAACTCCGACTCGTGGTTAGTTCGAAGTCTTAGTGAGCCGACGTATGAGTGAGTTCACCGGGCTATGTATGCATTACATTATGTGACCTGTGCGGTGAATAAGCAAACATTGCATATGAGTACGTGTTGCATCGGATGAATTAAGGACAACTGTACACACTGCAGTTAGTTTTCTGGAGTTTAACTGACCGTTGCGTGAAAGCTTCACCTCATGTCGATTCAAGCAAGTGCATTGGAACTGCATCATATTTTTTTTTCCAATCCTGCTGGCTTTGGTTGAATAAATGACTGTGGTGAATTACAGTAAAAAAAGATGCTTGCATCACTGCAAGTATAACAATCAGAACATGATACAAACACATGCACATAAGATGCACACAAATGCTAAATACATAAACAGACTTAATGAGCCAGCCACCACCTATTGAAAAAAAAGAAAAAGCACAAGCCAATACTACAATGGGACTACGTATAACCATTCCCCTTGCCAGGTACATGGGCTATAGGAGAAACACACGTGAAACTTAGCAGTTACCTCGAGGTAGCAGCTATGTACGCTTTTGCATTCACAGCTGGCCACTCAACCACTCAAGTGGGTTCAGTGTGTACTTGTGCTTAGGCACACTTTTTATTGTCTATATCTCAAAAATGTAATGTGACTCCTCAAAATTTTGAGAATGTTTGAATTCTGAGCCTTGCAATGGTAAATATTTTTATTCCTTCTCGTTTAAGGTGAAAGCTAATACAAAAGCTTAGAGATATTGTCAGGTCCCCTCACTTTCCCTAAGAACATAAGTAGTCTGTTATTGAGATTCTAGCAGCTTTTCAACAGCAAGAAAGTGAATCAGCTTCCCCTGTTTTCAGTATTGCGTTAACGCAGGCAATTCAGGGAGGCATAATGTTTTGCTAATACAATCGGTTCGGGAATACCAGATTAGGTTGTGCCATGACGCTTTCCTTGCACTTTCTTATTTTGGTCAAATAATCTAGTTGGAAATGGCTCCAATTAGCATGCTCTAACATTGGTCTAATATAGGTTAAGTACTTGACTAGCTTAACAGACTGGGATGCTGGCTTTCATTTCCAGGAAAGGAACCATAGTGCCTGCTCCAGTGCATATGTTCTTGGTTATCTGGGGTTTTCAGCCTCAGTTTTAAAATATTGTGCTCAAGCATGTAGAAGCACATGTATGCTATCAGCAGATCGTTTCGATAGCTTCTTCCTTTACACTGGCCACTATGAATACAAAATTTTACCGTTCGATTTTGGTAATATATAAACAAACGTACTCTTAACAAAGTATTTACTGTTAGCCGTGGGGCTACGCGGCTGCGCTACGTACTGCAACATATTCACTTAAGCTTCTTGATACAGATTCACAGCACACTAACAGTGCGAGAAACAGGACGCGAAAATAGACGACGCCCATGTCCGTCAGAATGATATGATACTACGTACACAAGTGACTGCTGCTCCAAAAAACATGTGGTGTTGGCTTTTACGCCTTTCAAAATATTCAGAGAACACTTGTATGAATAATTACAGCACACGCGCCGCGACGGACGAACCAGGCTGCCACTAAGATTAACGTTCACAGCAGAAATTCCATTGCACGTTCAGTAATTACACACAGATCATTTGCAGCTTCCTTCCGGGCCAGACGTGAGCTTTTCGGTTGGTGCTTGCTGCTAAGTTTGGGGCAAGAATATTGCTAGGAGCAGGAAGCGCTTATGCGCAATCACGAGCAATATACACACATCATTTCTTGAGAAGCTAACGTTAAACACAGATAGCGCGAGGGTCTCTGCGTTGACATGACGACTTCGCTGCAGCCAAATTCCGAATACTGCATATGCGATGACATTACCTATATGGGCTTGTTGATAGGTCCTCTTGTAATTTGTTGTATCGCAGGAAGAACGACACGGGCATAAAAGACACGTGAGACAGCACACAGCGCTGAACGACCACCTGCGAACAGATGTTTACGTCCGCCGTTTCTCCTCGTATTGAACTTCATAAACTGCTGTTGCGCACTCCGAAATAAATTAAACTTTGAAGCATTTTTAAAATACGAAACGCACGTATTATTTTCTGCTATTAAAGACTCGTCAATAATTTTATAACGCACGGGTTTTGTCATTATATTTGAAAAATTACATGAGTTATGCCACAAAATTTGGCAGCAGGCAACCCTGGGTGCCGCATCAGTCGCATTGTTGAAATCGCAATCATGTGAATTGAGCGCTAAAAAATCGCATTGCGACGCGTGTGTTCGCACCGATTTTTTTCGCTCCAGTCGCAGCATGTGTAACAGCCTTAAGACGTAAATGGTTTGCAGTTACTGCAATATAAATAATTACAAAAAATATAAAAGATACACAATGAATAGGGTTAGTATGAAATGGGAAAATGAAAAATACAAATAGGTGCACAAAAAACACTTGTTAGAAATAAATTCTTAAAGAACATCGAGAATGGTAATCTTAAACACAAACCTGCCGTTGATATCCAGTCTCTATTCACGAGACAAACCAGGCACCGGTCATCCCATTTGGCTAACACCCACGTTGACATGTACTAATACTTTGAAACACTATTTCTTCTCTCCAATAATTACTAAACCGAGTTCTCTGTCTCAGAACTTATTCACTGCAGATGACACTCCTTGTCTTACTGCCTGTTTTGCATTACTGCAAAATATTTGCTCTGATATTGTAGTAAGCTTGCTGTTTCCCTGTATTGTGTAGTATATTGCGCCCAAAACGATGTACCATTGATTACTGCTCATGATTTGCATTTTATTGCGATAGCTATTATATGGACATTCCATGCGTATTTTTGCCGTGGTCTTAGCCATCGACGTCGCCGTGATGTTTCGGATAAAGACCAAAGGTGATAACACCGTCGCTGCGAGCTACATGATGTACTTGCAAGGGAAAGCGTGCCAGGGGAGCCTGTGCGCGCTGACACCATGCTTGCTCATTTAATTAGTCAGCGAATGTTTACAAGTGTAAACGGCCGAAAAAACTACTATACTTACTTCGTATAGCTTCGCCTTTCGGGCGAAACGGCAACTTTTTTTATTGCGAGATCAATTATATGGACACTCCAGGCGCATTTCTGCCGTCGGCGTCTGCGTCGCCGTGATGTTTCATTTATAATCCAAGCGTGATAACAGCGAGGCCACGCGCCGTATGCTGTGGGTGCCAGTGAAAGCGTGCTAGGATGAGTCTATGATGGCGGCTCGACCTCGTGCGCACAAGGCTGGAAGACGGGGAGGAAGGGGGGTGGGGGGGTCTACTCCGGCGGCGGCTACGTAGGGCGCGGCTAAGGGTGGCCGCGTTCATCAGGTGAGGTGTGTTTATATTTGTCTGTGCACACGCTTGTTAATTTAGCTAGCGAATGCTTACGAGTTTATACTGCCGATAAAAGTACTATCCTTGCTTTGTATAGTTTTATAATAATTTCCTATGAAACTGCGACGTTTTTTTACAGTATTCGGGGCTTAAATTTTGCGTTCTATTACTACTTGCGCCTGAAAAGGGCCTCGAGCAGTCTCTTAGTAAAAAGCGAGTACGAGAGCGTTGCCGCATTATTATCCCATCGCGAATGCGCCTAACCTCTTTGATGCGTAGCTGCTCTTAAGGGTCGAGACATAAGTCTTAGATAAAAATTTCCTATAAACTTTATCCCTCGAGGTATGGGGCTGGAAACTTGTACATATATGTAAAGTTATGTGCTTAGGTTTAATATGAAATTCATGGTTGTTTATGTCCCTTGGTTATATTTTATGCTATCTTCCGTTATTTTATTCTGCGAACATTTGCAAAATGTGAGTTCCTCAGATTTCATTAAACAGGATATCAATAGCTTTTTTTGTTATTCACGAAATGCCGTAACACTAACCTCATTACCCTGCCTACGCTAGAACAAGAGTTGCGAGACTCAAGGTAATCATCAGAAGAGACCCTCTCGATTTAATACTATAGTCAGCACAAATGTGCAGAAATATCTAGTCTCTTCTAGTCCTGATCATGTCTTATGTACTAGGAGGCTAAGAGCATATTGACTTTTTTAAAAGAGCTGAGCTCTCAAAGGATTGAAAATGTACGGTGAACCTCCTTAAAGCAAATAAACGTGTTAAATTATGCAAGAGTTCATCAACCATTCTGTCTACACTGCTCCCATAAGCTAGACCTTGTTTTATAACCAACCCAACCCTTAAGACCTTAGAACCTGTTTTTCTGCCCACTACAGTACGTAGCTCAGACTGCTACCTATCTTAGACCTGAGTGGTGTGCAAGTCCCTAAAGAGACTGTCTGTCGGAAAACGAGCTCAGGTACATATTTTCTTAACGGACAGTGCTTTTGATCAGCAGCATCAGTTACCCGCTCCTGCGTATAACGTTTTCATCAGAATGTAGAAACACCGATAACTGAAGATGAAAGCCATTCGATTCGGAACATTATTTGGCTCATGCCAGCCCCATTAGGGTAAATAGGTTCCAGTGTAGCATCGTTTCGGTCCTCTTTATTATAAAAAAAGGTATGGACATCCCGCGAATCAAGGGAATTCCCGTTATGCGAAGCATTTTGCAGGTGACGAGCTACCCAGCACCATTTAGGTTTCTGCAAAGCGTCACTGGATCGACTGACACTTATTTAAGGCGAGTAATTGTGTACTACCAGCCCCAAGGGAAGAATGAGAATACCTGGCGCACTGTCGCTTTACACGCGACTTGTAAATATGCAATGCGACGACACATAGGTGGCAGTCAGTGGCGATGTTGAAGACACGCTGAGCAATTTCGTTTTGCTGGCTCGCGAAACTCGTACAACTGCAAGCAGTAGAGAATTCCACTTCCATGTAATCTCGCGTAATTCCCGAATGATCCACGCCACTTGCTGTTGGGCGCCGTCTCACTCACCGACGGCAACAATTGACGATGATGGCGTATGCAACGTCACCACTGCACGGTTGGGTGGTGGCAGATTTGAATTGCGATAAAGGTATTCTAAACCTAAGTAAACTAAGATTTTTCTTGGCACGAAACAAGCGTTGCGAGGTTTCTGGAATGATATTTAAAAACTAACGTCGACTTATATTATGTACCTTCAGGGTCCCTTTAACGCACATGCGCACACGAGTGTTCATTGGGCTGGCCCGACGCCCAACCTTGCCTCGAATGCGGCATTAAACAGTAATGAAGCAAGACGAGAGTGCCTAAGAAGTAATTCCAAAGCGCACTTTTATTCCGATCGAATCTCATTACGAAATCATATGCCGCATTTTCGGCATCATGCAGCCGCGCTTGGCCAAACTGCTTGTGCATGACTAGGTAATGTGCTGAACGAGAACGTTCACGTGGCCTAGCTGGTAAAGGACGGATAAAAACTCAATAAAAATTGGCTGTGCCCTAATTCAGTTATGTCTGGGTGTACGTAGTGAGAGGTAAGGTTAATCTTGTTGTTTAGCTTGGTTCTTGCTGCGGTTACATCTTTATCGTTTAGCTTCGTACGTCTGAGTGTTTAGGTTTGGTTGTTCCCTCTCGTTAAGTTATGGTTACATCAAAGACTAGACATTTTTAAAGTTTAACACATTTATTTTGAAAGTCTTCATCTTGCTGTTTCTCAATTGCCACAAAGACTGCCCGATGGTCGGTGAGACGGGAGGATAAGGGTTTGTCATCCAGGGAGTTGAACACCTTTCGGGTTCTATCCTCATCTGAATCCACTCGCCTCGCCGCTACGTACTTACAACGCTTCTCGAGGCGTGCGGCTCGTTCTTCCTCCGTCTCTTCGGCTTTGCAACGTGGTTTCACCGGCTCCTCCTCTGACGTCATGCCAGATGGCGCGGCGAGCGGCGCTGCCAGCTGCGGCGGTTGCTAGGCAACGGCTCAGCTCGCGGTGCGGCCACCGGCCACAGCGAAACGGCAAGAATACGGCCAATGTAGCTCTCGCTACAAAAACGCAATAACAAAGCCCCTTGTGATTTGTGTTCTTGCTTTCTCCCGTTCTTTCCCGCAGTTTCAACTCCGATGTGTAGCGTACGCTCATAATGTTAAAGCTCGCCTTGACATACAGCTCACTATTCTCTAGAAACGGTACTTTTACGGCTGGAATTTACCTTAATGCCCGTGGTGCAATACCGGTGACCTCGTTTTAAGAGATATGGAGGCTCTAATAGTTGGATCGGTGTTCTTGGGAAGACGTGTCTTACACCTATATGTCGCAAAGATTATTTGCGGAAAGCCCTGTGCAATGACGAAAACGAAAAAGTCATGACAAATCTTGTTCCTCCAAAATATGGAGGCGGATCTACAGTAGGTAAAGTTTACTTGAAAGGCGTATCCTACATTCACACGCCTGAGTTTCGAGTATTCTGTACGTGGATACCAAACGCGTTTGTTTGTTTGTTTATTTATTTATTTATTTATTTATTTATTTATTTATTTATTTATTTATTTATTTATTTATTTATTTATTTATTTATTTATACTTTAAATATATTTGAAAAAGCGTGCAAGTAATACAGAAAGCAGGTGTATAAGCCATTAAACAATTAAATGGATGGCATGCTATGTCCACCAGTTTAGGTGAACTAGCTGTGCCATCCTTGGCGTTGGAAATCATTGCAAGCGAAGAGCTTTCTTTACATTGCTCTAGCTTGGCGTGACAACCTGGCTGCGGTTGAGTCGATCGCTATCTCAATGGATACATATTTCCATATATATATATATATATATATATATATGCGCCAAATAAAAGTACCAGTGAACTGTTGTATGCTAACCAATTATGCATACTTCTCTCCTGCCTAAAAAAAATCCTTCCTACATAAAAGCTGAACAAATAATGACAGCTCACAGGTATCTAAAGCCCACCGATCTTATAACAGAATGGTGATTTATAATTTGCTGATTCTTTCATGCACGTTACCTTCTTCGATTTGGCCATTCGGTGTGTTCCACGGGAGGTGTATCCATTCTTTGTATATTAATGTCCCACTGTGGTACAAGAGGTGCAGCATCCCTAAATATTGCTTGATACCTGCCGTACTCTTTTGTGCTTACACCTGTCATCACCGTTCTTCTCTCGACAAGTATCATAGATTGCCTCCGTCCTTGTGACATCGTTGCGCATGCGTATCACAGTCGGCATCCGCCTGATTTGTAGTTTGTATTTAGACGTAGCTTGTGAGCGATGTAGTGCTTAAACAGAAAAATTGCATAACACGAAAGTTCTCACCTTTGAGATGAATCACATAAACATGCCATGAGACTACACACGATCGCATATAACCTGAAAGCAAGCAACACTATACGCATTACCGTCATTTGTAAAACATTTAATAAACCGTTCCAATAAATCTTCTCTAAAACATGTGCCTAAATTCTGCATTTTAGTTGTATGAAAATAAATTGGGCCCATTTATTAAACAAAGGAAAACAGTGATGTTAAAGATGTTTTTCCTGAAAAAGAAATGTCCGCAGCGTGACGGTTGTTTGATTTTTGTTCCGTAGCGGAAACACAGGCAAGAGGAGTTCTTGCGAGGAAATCATGCGGTCTTTAGAGACACGTTAAAAAGCGACGTCTCACAATGCAATAGGATATAGCTTGCAAAGCGACGACATCGCTGCCTGTGCTGCGGTCGCGCGCTTACACCTACAATCACGCCTAAAATGCAGGCTCCCTCGGAGTAGCAAACGCCAATATTGGATGCAGTGCTTTTATTCAACGTATCAACTGAGTGGCATCTCTTCAATAGCGGGAAGCTATTGCAGGAGCCGAGAACACGTGATCATCGCCATGTTGTAGGCAATAGCCTATTGCGTGTATTACTTTAAAGAAAGTTTTTTTGCCTTTTGACCACCGTCCCATTGCGTTAGTTCACTTGTTCATGCCAAGAAGCGCAAATATTAGCCGACTTTTTCTCATCTGTTGCCAACCAAATGGTATCAAACTGGTCACATGACTTCTGACAATAGTAAATACATAGTTGGTCATGTATGCAAGATGAAATACGTAAAAACGGGCAACTGCACCTTGTTGTAGATGTTCATGGCTTAAAGCGCAAACAACATGTTCGAGACAGGTGAATGAAGTAAACTGCTCATAGTGTTTAGGCTGTGCCAAGTTTATCAGCCAGAAACGGCTTCGCTGCACTCGATAACCCACTGCAATACTGACGGACGATGAATAGCACAGCTTTATACGTACACAGGCTGTCCAGATAACTTTCGCCAAACTTTAAAATAAACAGGGGCGTCACAGGAATACGCGCCGTAAAGCATGTTTTCGGCCACATTATCGTGCAAATCACGCTATTTCTTGCATTTTGTTCAGTTGAATATTTGGTCAAGAATGTTTTATCAACTCCGCAAGTCGTATCTTTCGAGACGAACTTGCGATGAATAAATTGCACAGCGTTCTCGGAAACGCCATATGCAGTAGTATTTAAATTCACGCATTATACGCATCATTTATTTCCACGTCATCGAGAACATCCACGAAATATCAACATATAGCCACGTGAAGCTGCGTTTGCGCGCCGTTTGCGTACCGTAATAGGTACAAATTTAAGTACCACTGAATAGTATATTTCCCGGAACACTACACAATTTCATCATTGCAAGTTTGACTCGAATATAAGACTTCCGGAGTTGAATAAACATACCTGAGTAACTATGCAATGCAAGTAAAGAGAATGCAAAAATTTGGACATTTCCTCCATAGAATAGCCTTTGTTTCTTTTTTTTCTTTTTTGGAGTAGTCTCCTTCTACTAAGTACGTAAGTGTTTTTAAACCTTGGTTAAAGATAACTGGGACACACTTTAATATTGCGACTATATATATATATATATATATAGCTTAAATACCCGGGGGTAAAAGCGGCTGTCGTCTGAGTAAAAACAATACACGACTGGGTTACTTGTAAATTTTCGTGGTTGCTCATTTCAATTTCGTATTGTCACTAAATATCACGGGAAAGAACCACAATGTGTGGTCTTGTATTCACAGAACATCCCTGAGGGTATATTAAGCGACCGTTCAGGAAACATAGAGGCACTGTCATTTTTCAAAGTTTACTCTTGATGAAACCTTGTTGCTCTGCTAGCAGTCAAGCTGGCATGATTCATTCGTAGGGCCGCTCGCAAATCGTCAGCGCGCTTGCAAGTATACCAACTTGTACATACTAGAAAGCGAAAGAAAGACTTAAACAAGGACCTGGAGGAAAAAAAAAACATTTTAGGGCACACTCAGGGTAGCAAAGTTGAACGATGAAGATATGCGCGCGTTGTGTACCACACAACATTGTTTTCTGTCTTTCAGATGCAGGTCTGGACTGGAGCTTCTGCTATACTGCCTGTCTCCCCAATGCCCGCCTCCCTTCCTGATGCTTTCAAGAACCTAAGCCGCTGCTTCCAGTCGCCTTCGATCCTATTCTGCTTGTGACCGGTCTTTAGAATAATAAAGACTGCTTGCAATTTCTGTCGTAAGCCTGGCTTCTCCGTCAGAAATTGTCTCTCGTGTATACAGCAACCTCGTTGTGGCGAGAAGACGCCATGCTCACTATGCACATTTTCACTTCTTACTTGAACTCATTCACTGCTTTTCGCAAACTCTCACTGTGCAATGGTGCAAAACGGCTGAAAGCAGAAACTGAAAGAAAGGAAGCACGGTAGGTTCTCTTAGTTATCGTCTTGGATATTAGCTTCTTTTTTGTCGTCTTAATCCGCTTTGTAGAGGATTCGAAGCAAAAAAAATAAAATATTGATGAGTTCTTCTTTTTGCGACCAAGCCTCTCTCTATTTTGAATGTTCCTCGTTTCTAAGCTGGCTTTCCGCACCAGACGCTTGTTTTAGCTCCGCAGGAGAATCGTAATAAGCTCCTTGGAATCAGGTTTATTTCACACGGGAAGCCAGCAGAACGAAACAGAGTACATAAGCAACTTCTAAAACTATAGAGGTCTCCGTATGGTGTGCAGAATCCCATACCCAGCCTCCTAGATGAGCCAACGAAAGCAAACCGGGCAGTAGTTTAGAGTGCAAGGAACTTCTTGGTTCCGCACGCATAATCTGCTCAACTTAGGTTTGCCTTCTAATGGCCAGATTAGCCGCTGTACGATTTCTTGATGAAGTAGGGTAAGGTCCCACAGCGCTGGCAGGAAACTATAAACGTATAGAAGCTTAATAGGGCAAACGAAAAACCGCGCACTACGCGATTATGCGGCCGCGACGAAGAGCGCGTTCTAAATTTATGTTCTATGATTTCTATTTATTCTTCAATGCCTTTTTGCATAACGTAGTTCTCGTTCGGTGAATTACTTGGCAGTGTTCAGGGCCCGCTGCGATAAAGTTTGAAGACCAGAATCACCTGCTCGACGCAATGGTGATAAAGAAAGTTCTGAGAAAAAAAAAGAGAGAGACTTCAAAGCATGGTTCGGAACTGTCTGCGCACAGCTTCAATACGTCCTTCTTTCTTTTTTTTTTTTTCTAGAACCTCCTTTCACACAGAGTCGTTCTTCAAGACGCTGAACGGAAGAGCAGCTTTTAGCTCACGTGTGATTCCCGTCTGAGGAAAAAAAGTCTGAGCAAGTCTGCCCCTCCCCCCTTCACTTTCCCTACCTCGACAAACTCAAACAAAAGCCACCAGAGAAAAAGTCACACCAAATATACAGTAAATATGAATGAAGTGGGATGTTAATTAACGACAATATACTATTCCGTCGGAAACGCGAGCTGTTCTTCCTTACCTTGCGGTTTTTATCGCTTTGTCTCATTTTTTTCTGTTGTTTTTTCTCAGTCATATCTCCGGCCTTTCTCCTCGCCATCCTCTTTGTTACTCTTGGATTGAGTTTTTTTCGGGCATATATTTCGCCTCCATTTTACTCGCACGATGGATGGCGACACGCGGGACCCTTAGTGGCACAACGTCGGTGTTAATGTTGGTTTGTTCCACCCACCACCCTTTCGGCTACTTAAGGCGGAGATCGTTAAAACAGAATTTGATGCTGTAAGTAGTTACCTAGGCTATTTACCATTTCAACGAGTAGGTATAAGACTCTTAAAATCGCGAATTCTGACTCTTGGGTAGTTTTTGCGTGCCTAATGATTTTCAACATCGAGTGTTTACATCGCCTGTTCCTCTAGAACATATTTTCTCCCCTATTATCACTCATCGCATCGCTTCAATGTCTCCCGTTCAGGGATTGCCTTTTTCTGCACGTTTTTTCCCTAGACAGTCATTGCTATTCTAATGCTCATTCCAATGCGTATTTTTTTTTTTTTTTTTGCGCAGCACTGTGGAAGAACAATTTTCTACGGGAATAGTCTTGCAGTTTGGTCTGAGTTCGAGGTGGTTTTTCGTAACAAGCTTCATTAAGGCGAAAGCCTTACGTGACTATGTCGGCAGTGCCCATGGCGGTGACCTTGCAGTGACCTTGTATTGACCTTGGCGAAATCGCGCCATGGCGAAAAATGGCCGACGCCACAAAGAGTAAAAACACGTCTAAAATGCTTGGATTGACGTCACATTTCTCAGGGAAGTTCCTGTAAAAAAAAAAAAAAACACCACCCAATCAAACACTCCGTTCAGATGGCTAACCAGCGAAGCTGAAACGTGCGGCCCCGGTGTTTAGCAGTGAGTTAATCCCGACGCTGTATTGAAGCGTTTCTCAATTATTGGTTACATGTTTGTGTTTCTAGTGGAACGCAAGCGCCAATGGCGGGCGGATGCTGCTAACAACGACGCCGAGCTAACTCGAGATATCGAACGCCTGCGACGACGGCAAGTCGAGGAGCCGGCTCACTGGTAGAAGTCCTTCTAGTGTTGAACAGTAAATAGTGACGTAACTTTTGTTCGAATAAACTGTGCAACATTGTTCTAAATGTCGCTAACTACGGCACCAAAACATTGCGCATCATCTTTAAAACTTTTCAGCGCGTCTCCATCTATATAGAGTTCTCAATCTGTTTTTCAAGTTCTCATTGGTCATGTTGAATTGCCGTACGGCGGGCATATCCCAGCATATACGTTGTGAAGTTTTCGAACGTTGGCTGACACGACCCATGTCGTAATCTATCGTACATGCGAAAGAAACGCGAGTAACGCGTTGGGGATAAATGCACCCAGGTCATCAAGCGCGCATTAGTGAAGAATATAAATGCCTGAGAGATGGCTTCTGGAACCAGCGATTACAAGTGCCCCCTCCCCCGCCAAAAAAAATGTTGATGAGGGAAAGGTCTTGAAAAAAAAAAACATCGTAGTCCTTGGGATCATAAAAGAGAATAGCGCACACTAATCGTGCTGCTTTTCAAGCTTTATTTTTCTATCTATGTGTCATTTGCTCGAAATGAACGCTTGCCGTTTTTTTTTCTAATCAATTTACTAGATTGCTTTTGTTTAAGCAGTTCCTTTTGGCGCTTTAAGAAAAATGTTATTTCGCTATATCTTCTTTCGCTTTTGTTAAACCTTCAGGCGCCGATTCACTGCAAAGCTGATATTCCTTGAGGTGGAACGGCGGTTGACAAAATTTAGAAAACAGGAGTAACGAAAAAAAAGAAAGTATTTAAAGCCGGGCGGAAAAGTGAAATCTGAGGCAAAAACTCAAAAGGGCTTTCTTTATTACTTTGTTTTTACAGACGCTCCTAACTCTCCTTGCACGCGACATTGCGTGGTGATATTCATTCTGAAAACACCCCTATGAACGACGCTTGAAATATTTGCTGCCCAACGTAAATAAATACCAAACATAAAAATAAAAAATAGAAAACCAAAGAAGTCGTGTGTTCTTTTTTTTTAAATACCGAGGCAGAAAGAGAACATGAAATATGCTACCGTCGGGCACGAAATACGCTGGAGCGCACACTTTCCTTTGCCTTTACGCCTACCGTCCTCCTCACTACGTCACCCAAATCTCGCCGCACACGACATCATCAGGAAATGCCCCCGCGCTTAAGCTGATCATTAGGAAAGGAGTTCAAAGGCAGGAGGAGGTTACGCCCGCTTTACAACGACTTGTTCAACGATGTCTGTCTCGGTTGCGTGTGTGTTTGCCTGTTCGCTTCTATAGTGTCGCGCGCCGTTCATGTTGAGCGCGGCTTTTTTTGTCTCAGTCGCTTGCGAACGCTACCACCTCGGCGGCACGCTCTCTCGCTGCTCGCGAAATACGATTTCGCGAATCGCTACGCTGTTCGCGCGCAAATAATGGGCTCGCGTTTCCCCGGAAGCGAGCGTCACAAGCACCACCGGAAAGAAAATTCAAGAAATCTACCGCGTTTCGCGATTTTTTTTTTCTCTCTCATTGAATATTCTGAGCGAGCGCATTAAGAACTAAGAGCCTTAGGTCAAGACGCCGACGCTGAGGAAAATGCGGCTATGCATTATTGTTTTGTTTTGGTAGTTGCTTTTCTTTCTAGCGAAAACCAATTTCTATCTCGTTAGGAAAAACATCTAGAGCACCCGTGGCCAGCGTCGGTAACTTCATCTCGAATAGCACAGTGTAGTGTAGAAAACTTCGTCGGATCGAGTGTCGGAAAGGTACAGGTACTGTAGCTGTATGGAACTCTTTCAGTGGAAAATCTAGATTATCAACGTGCATGTGTGTATAGTTAAATAAAGGCTGGGTTGTTCTGTGCGCTGGCGCCGATGAAGGCAACGAATGAAACTCTTCAGAAACAGTAATGAGGCTTTCTTGGAGCTTCAACATGATTACAGTGTCAGTTACTGCGGCAATCCTGTAGATTCAGTGTGGCAGCTTTTTGTCTAGGGCCTCATGTGGAATCTTTACCTCAGGAGCCTATATCACAATACATGAAAATAGAGATGTTGTTTTGGTCGGCGTACACTGCAACTTGATAAGGCTTGCCGTCTAAAAAAATAAAAAGTAACGATCTAGTGACTACGGGTAGTGCAGATCTTTTAATTAGAAGTCAATCATGCGAAACTTGCGAAAATTTAAAAGTTTTGATAAAAAAGAACAGAAGAACTCGCATATACTGCAACAATACGCGGGATGGAGACAGACAATGGCGCTGACTAGCAACCATATGTTCATTCTTTCAAGTTACCCGCAGCGGTAGCTTAGCGGCTATCATGTTGCGCGGCGAAGCACGAGATCGCGGGCCTAAATCCCGGCGGCAGTGGCCGTATTTTGTTGGGGGCGGAATGCAAAAAACGCCCGTGTCCCGTGTATAGGGGGCACGTTAAAGATTCCCCGGTGTTTAATAATTATGCGGAGTCCCTCACTACGGCGTGGCTCATAATAAAATCGTGAATTTGGCACGAGACCCGAAAATTCAATTGAATTCAATTATTTGAAGTATCATAAAACCAGTGTGCTTTTTTACAAGACAGAAAGATCGGAATTGACAGTTTTCTTTATTCATTGTATAAAGAGAGAGAGTGTGTGTGGATGTGAAGAGGAAGAGCTACAACATGTAGTCAAGCTACATGTTATAGCTTTTTTCCCGCTTTCCCAACCACATGTCATGTGCAAGTTTCGTTTCTACTTTGTGTGGTAAATAAATCAACTTCCACTTCAACTTCAAGAGGCGCATAACTGAGGGAAACAGTGCAGTGTCAGGGAGATTTGAGTTTTCTTTTTTTAACATAAGTTGCCTTTTTTACCACTTCGAAAACATTAACACGGGAAACAGTGCAAAGAATAACGTGACACAAACGGGAAAAGTGAAATACCGCGAAAATAAAAAAATACGGGAGGAGAGGCACTGACTATCAATAATTGCCTGTATTTTTGGGCGCACAAATATGCTTTAGGCATACCAGGAGAGGGAAACAAACCACGCGGGTGTTTCAACGAAGGCTTTATGTGATCTTTAAAACTGGGCTTTAAAAATATGGATGCTTCTTCGAAGTTAGAGTATCAGCGGTCGCGGGCATCGTACGACGGGGGGAATGTAGTAATTACCGCGATAATAAATAAATCACCAAATTACAAGGACAATGAAAAGATTTTTCCGGTTGTGTACAAATGCAGTGAGTCGGTAGGGTGGCTCCTACTGGTCATCAAAACGCAAATTCAGGTGTTCGGCATAGCGCGCGTAATTCATTATTCTTTTTTAGCGGTTAGCATTGCCAGTGATCGCAGCGGTGCGGCTCCCAACGTTTCCAGTTGCCTCCATCCACTCTACGTAGAATGCGTGTGTGATGTCACTCGGGCTGGCGTTTCAATTGACTTCCCACTTGATGTCGTCGGGAATGCTTCAAACATGACGCTCCATTAAGCTTATATTTATCAGCATACGTATGCATACGAATTTGCGTAGACCAAAAAAATGTCATTCTAGCTAATCGGGCTTCCTTAATTAGCGCTATAACCGGGTTGTTTTTTTTTTTTCAACAATGGCCGGTGGCTCTTCGACGCTGCAAAATCTCCGTGATCGGACATTTCTCGGTGACAAACTTTGCTCTGTTACTTCCCAAAACCACAATGGACATTCTTTGGACGCCTCCCCACAAACAGTCACTAGCGGACGGAGCCCGGCGCCGACAATTAAAGGGTCAACAAAGAAGCTACATTCGAAGTGACAGCAGCCACGGCATTCTGTGGGAGCTGTAACGACCGGCCACGCCAGGCTTCTCAACTCGCTCTAGGCTGACTGTCACGGAGAGCCCGCTAATTGATACAAGGGAGCAACGTCGACGACTTCCGTGGGAATAGCATGCACCTCTGTTTAAGGATAGCCTCGTCATGACATCATAGGCGGGTTAGAAGTTTGGGCATCAGAGGCGGAGTCCAGGGGGTATTCTGTAAGCGTCGACCTAGTGGACTGTCCATTAAGGCTGTCGCCGATTCTTTCGGAGTATTTCGTGCAGCGTGTGTGGTGACGTGTGTGTGCTCAATAGAGCACTGCACGGGCCGATTTTTTCAGCCCGGGCCCGGCCCGGGCCCGGAAATATTCTACCTTACCCGCCCGGCCCAGCCCGCCACCCCTTTACCTTAGACCCGAGCCCGGCCCGAGCCCGGCTCGAAACCGGCCCGAACCCTGCCCGAGACCGGAAAGGATCACCCAGCGGCATTTAAAAAATTAAAATAAAGAAGATAATGAAATAAATTTATTCTTAAGGCCTAAATGCATGCCATATGCAATTATGAACACCATTTGAGCGGTCTGAACGCAAATACTAGAGCGCGAAGTAGTACGAATGATCCTGCCGAGCAGTATCGCCCGCAGTTTCCAAAGGCGCGATCTTGATGCGGCCCAATCCACTTCTATCGCAGTGCCGCCACACTATTTTCGCACGTCGAGCTCCTCACTGCAAAGCATGCGCCGCCCTAGCCGCTCGTCCCACTCAACCGTATTCTAGTGCACTCTAGCCGAAGCGCAGCCACGATCGGTCGTCAGCGCAGCGCATGGATGGAGTAAATGGAGAAAGAAAGCTTTTCGTTCTCTCATGGTGCAGCGTAATGCGCTGCTGCTAGGCGGCCGCTTGAGAAGATGCGTGCAATCATGGATGGACGCAGTGCCATATTTCAGCCGCGTGACGAATTATGTTATCTTACCAGTAATCGTTTTACCAATTCGCCTTTGAAGAATCAGCAAGTCGCGAACGCGCTTGTACCACGCTGAAAGCCTTAATTACACTTATTTAGGTAAGGAATACAATGGCATCCTTTGGTTTGAGGCGACTTCGGTCTTTCTGGACTTCTACATTCTGTTCCAACAGCGCAAAATACGACGGAAGAAGAAAAGGGAAGTGCACAGGAGTAGCACTGCTAGCTCCCAGCTGCGTCGGGGCAACATGTTTTTTTGAGTCGAGACCCGCAAGGATAACTCACTGCACGTTACATGCACATCACCAGAAAGTGCGAGCTCGGCCCGGGCCCACGTCAAAATACCCGAGCAAGGCCCGAGCCCGTGACAAAACTGCCCTACTCGGCCCGGCCCGGGCTTTCGGATAAGCCCGAGCCCGTGCAGTGCTCTAGCCTAGATCTTCGGATGCTGTTGGCCGTCTTGGCGTTTTATGGGATCTAGTTGTCTATCTTACCAGCGTAAGGTAGACAACAAGCTTAATGCTCCTCCCGTTAACATTTCTTCTTTCTTTCTTTATTTTCTCACTATTTCTCTGTTCAACACAGGACAACGGGAGACGAGGAAAGTATATAGGCTCCATTCGCTTTTCATTTCATTATCTCAATGACTGCGAACAGCAATTGCCAGCCCACAACTCCTACAGATGAATACTCGGCACTCCTGGAAAGCCCTGTAATGACATAGTGCAGCCTGGAAGCGCTTGTGGAAACTCTTTCAAAGCCCTAAGGGACTTCTTCGTAATGTAAAGAAGCACCCAGCGTTCATACAGTAGCCCACATATGCACTCCGCAGCACAATCCATCAACAAGCAGGACGTGCGTGACACGCCATGCTAGGAAGCACTTCGTGTGGTGGCCTTTACTGAGTAACGTCCAACTATCGCCCAGTTCCTCCCAGTTCATGTACGTTGCACTCTGTCAAGCACTTAATTGCTTTGGCTTCAATCTCAACTGGTTAAAGAAATTTTCTGCATTTTTATGGTATCTGCAACGTATTGCAAAATGTCTGCAACCTATGTCATTAGTAATGTCTCCAAAAGCGGCGGACTAACAAAGCACTGGCGGGCTTTGTTAGTCGTGGTCAGCCGCACCCTGGCGGGCTCTGCCAGGTAGAAATTTGAGCCAGATTTGTTTTCGTCGTTAAGTAGAACTTCGTAAAATAGAAAAACTGCTAGAAAGCATGTCCCACTTTCACAAAAAAACTATTTCACTACCACTGTCTTGTCCTCAGAAGCGACAAGCATCACATCCAGCTCCAGGCAATCCAGAGGGCCAACGACATCGCAATGGAACTTCGCTTCCCGGTGTGATCGTGGGCTGATCCACCGACTTGACCTGAGGGAGCCTTCGGCTCCTCCGGGCCGCAATTTCTCAGCACCAAATAAAGTTCTTGACACCGTCACTGCCCTGTTTTGTTGAAGCTGTAACGCGGAGACACAACATTTTGGAGAACACGTTTCAAGTATGAAATACAGATGTTTGGCATCACTTCTGCAACCGTCTCCATGGTAACGCTTTTCATACATATTTCTATGGTTGTGAAATGCGCCGATGAATACAGTCAGGACAAAAATAACTCAATTTTCTTGTTATTAGAAGTGCAAAACATGAAAACGTGAGGTATATCTGCGAACGACGGTGCATCACTTTTCATTCCACATTCAAAAATTTCAATTCCTGCTGCACTCTCCGGTAGAGAATCGTTTGTAAACCTTCGTGTAGACAGCTTGCGACATTCACTTGCTCTTGAAAGGCGTTCAGTCAAAGCGTGTCAAGTACACAAATCAATAATTATCTCTATTGCTCTCATTCGGGGAAAGGATTGCGAAACAGAGAAGGCATAAAATGAAAATTGTGCAACATCTCCGGCGTTCCTTGACTCTCAGTAAAATATTCTCCGATACAAGTAATGCAAGACCTCTGCCGAAATTATTTGTGCGCGCTATATGCAGAACTGCTGTAGTAGAAGTACTAAATAAAGAGGCGGGGTTTGCAGACGTTGCCAACGGATGAACTTTCAAAGGCTTTGCTAGCATTTGAAGATGATTATTGTTTTTCTTTCATTTTCCGTTCTATTCTATTTATCAATGCTTGCTCTTCTTTAGACATAGGAAAGCTTTACTATTAGTTCTTTCTAATGGCGTAATCTAAAATTAGGGGTTGGCGGCCCTTAGGTGAAACTGGCTGCTCTACTTCGTATGTCAAGCAAATTTAAATCACAATATGTTCTGAAAAGCCCTGAATACTGTCAGAAAGCCTGAACACATACAAAGTTGGCACACGGGTCTAGGGAAGTCAGAGAAGAGGGTACACGAACACGCACAAACGTTCATAAAGGTGGGCAGTTTCATGAAAAACAGTAGTACTCGAAGCGTTCTAAGAAATTAAAGAAGACGTAAAAATTGTTGCTCGATTTGTTTATCTCTTTATGAAAACATTAGGCCTGTAAAATGCAAATTTTTTGGATTTACGTTAACCAATGTTTTCTAGAGGGGTTAATTAAGTGCCGTATATTTGTCCATTTCATTCAGGAGCACCTTTGATTGATTGATTGATGTGTAGTTTTTATTGGTGCAAGGGCCAGATATGGCCAAAGAGCGCCATGCACGTAGTGATGAGTAATGAATGGTCTGTTAATAAATGATGAAATCAGTTAAGAATGGTGGATGAATGTGGCTGTAAAGGGGCCTAAAATGAATCGCTCTAAAATACTGAGGATATAAATATACTAAAATGGTCGCAAAGATTTGTGACGTGCGCTATGATAATAACATATGTGCGATGACGAATACTTAGCATGTCGTGGAGGTGACAGCAGCACTAGTGCCTCACAGAGCCCTTGGGGGAAAGGGCTGGTAGGCACGTGCTTACAAATGTGCCTGTATTGCAGCTGCAGCCTCCATGAGGAGGTCGTGCTACAAGTATCCGGGCCAAATGACTTTTAAGATGTCGGTTTCGGCTAAAAATTTTAATACTGTTTTAAAATCAAAAAGCGGTTCATTGCTCAGAAAAAATGCTGGGTGTAAAGGTAAGTGGTGACGATATGCGAAACCAAAGTACTTTTTCCTCGCTGCTTCTACCTCGGGGCACTCAAGAAGAACATGGAGCACTGTAAGACTATCGCCACACTTTGTACATGTCGGAGGATCGCTTCCACTCAGTAGGAAAGAGTGAGTGCCGTAAGTATGCCCTATTCTTAATCTACAAAGAAGCACTTCTTTGTGTCTTGCTGTTCTCTCAGATATCCAGTTCCCTAATTTTGGTTTTATGATGTGCAGCTTATTTAATACTTCGGTATCCCACTGGCTTTGCCAATGCTTCCTCAACTGATGTCGTATGAAGGGTTTGAGGCCTGTGACTCCTATGGGCATATTTATATCAGTATCACTATAGTCTACTGACGTAGCATTTTCGTCGGCAGCTACATTGCCTACTACGCCTCTGTGGCCCGGTACCCAGCAAAGAACAATGACTTGGTTGCACATGTACGCTGTACATAGCAATGAGTACAGTTGATTAAAAACAGGGTTCTTATATTTTTGTAAGCTCATTAAGCCTCTAACGACGCTCAATGAATCCGTGAACACAATAGCTTTAGTAGTATGTGTCTCCTTTATATGTTTTACGGCCGTGAGTATGGCGAATGCTTCTGCAGTGAATATACTAGTGTGTGGATTTAATGCACCCGATTTTAAAAACGATACTCCCAGAGCTGCATAAGCCACACCGGACGGAGACTTTGAAGCATCTGTGTAAAATTCTTCGCAGCAGTACTTCGCTTGAAGTTCGAGGAAGTGAAAACGTATATGCGCTTCAGGTGCATGTTTTGATAATTGTAGAAAAGGGATGTCACACTGGATGGTCTGCCATTCCCAGGGTGGTGGAAAGCGAGTGAGAGCCATTAGTAAGCTTTCTCTCAATGGGACATCCGTTTCCTCTGCCATTGCTTCCAAACGCAGAAACAGAGGAGTCCTCAAAGCTGGGCGGTTGCGAGAAAGCCTGGCAGTGGATTCGTCGTAAGTAATTGAGTGACATGGGTGTTCAACATTTGATTCTACCTTCAGGAAGTAGGGGAAAGCTAAGTATGTCCTTTGGAGGTGTAGGGACCATTCATTGGACTCAACATATAGGCTTTTTACAGGACTAGTCCTGAAGGCACCTGTAGCCAGGCGGATACCCAGATGGTGAACAGGATCAAGAATCTTTAAAGCACTAGGCGCAGCAGAGTGATAAACTACTGCGCCGTAGTCAAGGCGCGATCGTATCAGACTCTTATACAAGTTCAAGAGGCATCGCCTGTCACTTCCCCAGGATGTGCGTGACAGAAGCTTCAGTAGATTCATTGTTTTGAGACATTTCTCTTTAAGATGTTTCAGGTGAGTGATAAAAGTGAGTTTAGAATCTAAGATGATACCTAAAAATTTATGCTGAGAGCTTACAGATAGACGTTCTCCATTCAGAGAAATATTGGGATCCGGTAATATTCCTCTCTTATTTGAGAAAAGCATGCAGGTACTTTTCTGTGGGTATAGACTAAACCCATTCTCATCCGCCCACTTACACAGTTTGTTTCGGCAAATCTGTACTTGTCGCTCGCAGATTGCTAGATTACAAGACTTGAATCCAATCTGCACATCGTCCAAATATATCGAATAAAACATTGTGCGCGGTATAACGGTATGCAAAGAATGCATTTTGATAATGAAGAGAGTACAGCTGAGTACCCCACCTTGAGGTACACCTGTCTCCTGAGTGAATGACCGTGATAGGACGTTGCCAACTCTCACACGAAATGTTCTATTGTAAAGATAATTTTCGATAAAGCTCAGCAAGTTACCGCGGATACCCATTCCAGACAAATCTCGGAGAATTCCAAAGCGCCACGCAGTATCGTAGGCCTTCTCCATGTCAAGAAATACTGATAGGAAGAATTGTTTGTGTATGAAGGCATCCCGGATGTTCGCCTCCATACGGACAAGATGGTCTATAGTAGATCTACCTTCCCTGAATCCACATTGCAGAGGATCTAGTATTTTGTTATTTTCAAGATAATGAATCAAGCGTCGGTTTACCATTTTTTCAAAGAGCTTGCACAAACAGCTTGTCAACGCTATGGGTCTGTAGCTGATGGTTAAAGAAGGGTCCTTGTTCTCCTTGAGAATTGGGATTACGATGGCTTGTTTCCAAGCGGACGGAATGTGACCTGTAGACCACATGGCATTAAAAAGCGACAGGAGTGTTTTGTGAGTTTCAGGGTTTAAGTGTCTAATCATGTCATATACTATTCCATCGGCTCCTGGTGCAGACTTGTTGCAACATTTCAGTGCAGCCTGAAATTCAGCCATGCTAAACGGGCGATTGTAGGGTTCGTTTCGTGTGCTTTTCCCATCTAAGGGCAGTCGCTCTGCTTGTCGTTGATATCTTAAGAATGTGTCGGAATAGTGGGATGAACTGGAAACATGTTCGAAGTGTGCACCTAGATAATCAGCTTGATCTGTGAGGGTACCTCCCTGGATATTTACTAGCGGCAGAGGATGAGTTTGTCGGCCTTTTAATTTGTTTACTCTGTTCCATGCTTTTCTTTCGTCTGTATAAGAATTGATGCTACTGATGTATTTTTGCCAACTTTCCCGTTTCGCACGGCGGTGTGTTCTTCTTCCTTGTGACTTAATCCGTTTGAAATTAATTAGGTTTTCTGTGGTGGGGGAGTTACGTAGGAGATTCCAAGCCTTGTTCTGCTTCTTCCGCGCTTCCTTACACTCCTCATTCCACCATGGTATACGCCGTTTCGAAGGTGACCCGTTTGTTTGAGGAATGCATATTGATGCAGCATCAATTACAAACGCTGTAAAGTATGCTACTGCATCGTCAATGCCAAGTGCACGGATATCGTCCCAGAGCAAATGGGTTATTTGACGAAACTGCGTCCAGTCAGATGAATCGACTTTCCATCGAGGGACGTATGTACGGCATTCAGCCTGCTTTGTAAGGTTTAAAGCGATAGGAAAGTGGTCACTACCATACGGGTTATTAATGACTTTCCACTCCAGGTACGGCACAAGTGTGCCGGACACTATACTAAGATCTATGGAGGAAAATGTTTTGTGTGTAGTGCTGTAGTATGTTGGTTCCTCCTTGTTCAGCAAGCAGGCACTTGAGGATAATAGGAAGTTTTCTATTAACCGTCCTCTCGCATCACAACGAGAGTCGCCCCACAGTGTACTATGCGCGTTTAGGTCTCCGACGACTACATAAGGATGGGGAAGCTCATCTATAAAGCTCTGAAATGTTGCCCTAGAGAGCTGGTAATACGGGGGAATGTATACAGAGGAAATGGTCACCACTTTGTCAAACAGCACTGTTTGGATAGCAACAGCCTCAAGGGGCGTTCGGAGGAGTAGTTGCCGACAGGTCATTCCTCTGTCGACTATTATAGCTACACCACCGGACGACGCCACCGCGTCATCTCGGGCTCTCCGGAAAATGGCATATTGACGGAGAAAGTTTGTGTGTGTAGCTTTAAGGTGTGTCTCTTGCACACACAGCACCTTTGGATTAAACTTATGTAAAAGTTCTTTAACATCATCAAGGTTCCGGAAAAGACCTCTGACGTTCCAGTGTATAATTGCAGTATCCATGTTAAAAGGAATATGTGCTGTGTGGCTAAGACGAGAAAAACAATGTAGATTAGCTTACAGGGCCCTCTCCGGGCCCCTTAATGCGGGGTTTGTCGTTCTTGCCGCGGTCCTGCGACTCGCGGCGGTCCTTCGGCGCTGGCTGCGCCAGCTGGCTAGGGGTAACGTTCATTGCCTCTTGCGAGGCGCTGGACGTCCGCTCTTGTGAGCGGTGTGTACGTCGTGAAGGCCTCGCCTCATGAGACGGGGCCTTGGAGCCTGCCAACCCAGAGGTCGACGGGCCCTGCTTCAGGGAAGGCGAAGCAGCGCTGGCTGCTGTCACCAAGGGGGCTGGTGGCACGACCATGGCCACACTCTTTGTGGGCCGGGCATGTGCCGAAGTCTGCTGCGGCGTTGCCCCCTTACGCGCCGCATCAGCATACGCTGAGGTATGAAGGAATGAAATACGCTTCCGTGCTTCCTGGAAAGAAATGTTCTCTTTGATCTTCATAGTTATAATTTCCTTTTCCTTTTTCCACGTGGGACATGCTCGTGAGTATGGTGCATGTTCACCGTCGCAGTTAGGACAGTGGAGTGTACCAGTACAGTTATCAGAGTTGTGTTCATTGTGTCCACATTTCGCACAGGTCAGTCGGCCTCGGCAGTTTTGCGAGCCATGGCCGAATCGTTGGCACTTAAAGCATCTACGTGGGTTGGGTATGTATGCCCTTACTCGTGTCTTTGTGTAGCCGGTTTCAAGAGAATCTGGCAGTACACTCGTTGCAAAGGTGAGTATCAAGTGCTTTGTTGGGATTTCTTTGTTTTCACGCTTGATGATTATTCACTGCACTTTGATTACATTCTGGTCCTTCCAGACATCTAGAAGCTCTTCTTCACTCAAGCTTAAGAGATCTTCGTCTGAAACGACTCCTCTGGATGTATTCATTGATCGATGTGCTGTCACTGTGACTGGGATGTCACCAAATGTCACGAGCTTTGAGGTATTTCCGTACTGATGCTTGTCGCGAACCTCAAGCAAGAGGTCACCGCTAGCCATTTTTGTGACTTTGTAGCCGGGGCCCAGTGAGTCGGTGAGACACTTAGCAACGACAAATGGGGAAACGGTTCGGACAGTCTTTTCGTGGTTTTCGCTATGTATTACATGGTAGCGGGGAAAGATTTCTTTACTTTGGACAAAAAAAAATTCATTGTTTCCTCGGTGCGTCCTCTTTTAAAAAGAGGACGATCAGGTAGTTTGGGGAATGCAGCTAATGCCATAAATCCTTACTTAATTTCGGCCGCGATGCCAGCCGCCCACCACCGAGCCCAACAAGGGGACGTGACAGGAGCTCCTGTAAGGTAAGTCCTGCCAACGCCAGCTGTACACCGCTGCTATAACCAAATACGACATAACCAAGACAGGTTAGCCACACAAGGTTAACCCTTGCCACCGACAAAGATAGGAAGTAAATAGAAGATAAGAGAAGACAGGACAGTAATGAAAGAGAGGTATAAAGAAAAAGACCGTGGAGATAAGGACAGGAAAAGGTGACTGCCGATTTCCTCCAGGTGGGTCAGTCTAGAGGTGCCGTCTATGTGAAGCAGAGGCCAAAGAGGTGTGTTGCCTCCGCCGGGGGGCCTTAAAGGTCCAAACACCCGGCATTACCTCAACCTCCAGGATCCCCCTTTCCCCAGACACGGCTAAGCCACGCAAAGCTAAGCGTGGGAGGGTCCAACCCCCGTGTGCTCGGGTCCGTGGCAGGAGCACCTTTGCATTACGAAAATTCGTGCCGTATTCACGAGGTTTTTCGTTCGTAAAAGCTTTTTGCCATCAACCAGCTATCTTCGCTAATATTGTCACGAAGATAGCAATCGATACCTTGGCAAAACGGTGTTCTTTCAATCTAGGTTGACACTCGGACAGTGCGCGTTTCAGTACACACTTCGTCGTTCTCTTTGCAGCGGCCGGCAGCCGCAGGTGCCAGCCTATCTCACGTCATTTCTCCCCTTCCCAAAGCGACCGTCCCGGTCGGCTGGGTAAAATAAAGTTCGTAAGGGGGCAAGACAGCTCTAATGGCAAATGTGGTCACAGAAAGCGAAGGATAACCACAACACTGCGTAGGACAGCGAAGGGTTTGAAAGGTGCACTTGCACGCATCCCAGAAACTTGAGTTCCTGAAAACCAAAGTGGCATTTTTCAGGCATGATGGTGCGGTTTGCCTTGCGAATAGCACCAAGAACACTCATCAGCCGTGCCAGGTGTTCATCGAACGTGCTTGAAAACACAACGACGTCGTCCAAGTAGACGATGCACGTCTGCCACTTCAGTTCAGCGAGTACAGTGTCCATCATTCGCTGGAATGTGGCGGGAGCGGAACACAGGCCGAATGGAAGAACTTTAAATTCGTATAGCCCGTCAGGTGTCACGAATGCAGTTTTCTCGTGGTCGCGCTCGTAGACTTCGATCTGCCAGTACCCTGACTTAAGATCTAATGAGGTAAAGAACTGGGCATGACATAGATGGTCTAAGGCGTCTTCAATCCTTGGCAGAGGGTAAACATCGCGCTTGGTGACTTTGTTGAGCCGTCTGTAGTCGACACAGAAGCGTAGTGTATTGTCCTTCTTCTTTACCAGAACGACGTGGGATGCCCACGGGCTTGTCGAAGGCTGAATCACGTCATCGTCCAGCATTTCTTTAATCTGGCGTTTAATCACCTTTCTTTCCATTGGCGACACGCGATATGGATGCTGACGAACTGGGCGCGCCGATTCCTCTGTGAAAATACGGTGTTTCGGAACGGAGGTGCGCTGAACTTTAGATTCCGTAGAGAAGCAGCTAGAGAATTCGCTTCACGAGGCCTAATAGTCGTTGCTTCTGTTGTTCCGACAAACCGGCATTAATGTGAATGCGACTGCAAAGCGTGGTAGCATCTGTCACGTCCGGCGAAGTCACCTCTAAAGTGCCGACGTCGGAGAAGTCCGCAATTTGGTTGAGGAAGGCGACAGCCGTGCCTTGAGGGACGTGCTGAAACTCGTTGCTGAAGTTCGTCAGAAGAACTAGTGACCGATTGCTCTGCAACTGAACAAGGCCTCGAGCTATGCAGACATACCGTTTGAGCAGCGGCGGAATATTCGCCTCGGCAATGCCCTCGTTGTCGAACGCGTCGCAGGTTACAAGGGCTAATACACTACTCCTCGGCGGTAACGTGACGTTGTCGTCGACGATGCGCAAGGTGTTGTCATGACTGTCGTACTTGTTGCTTGCTATGGCATGCGCCGTCGAAAACGTTACCCGCGCCTCTTGCAAATTAATGATGGCTCCATTAGCCTGCAGTAAGTCCATCCCAAGGATCAACTCTCTCATTAGGGGCTTAAATTCTTGCCTGCATCGCCAACTCTGCTCTCTCCTTTCTGTCGGCGCTGATGTAGGCGCCAACTAACTGCCGACGAAATTCGCCCCACGATGTCAGTGTCGTCTCGTGGTTTTCGAACCACGTCTTTGCGGAATCCCCGAGAGAGAAGTACACATTATGCAGCTCGCACTCTTGGGACCAATCGTTGAATTCGGCTACCCTTTAGAAGTGGTGAAGCCAGTCTTCCACGTCTTCAAGAGCACCTCCGTGGAACACATTCGGTGTTGGCGGCTGATGCAAAAGGACCTGCGTCGGCGCGGCAACCGCAGCAGTAGACGGTTGGTGCATCGTGCTGGTAGGATCAGGTAGCATACCGTACTGCGGCTGGAGCCCCTAAAGACGACGGCTGGTATGGACGTGTACCGGGGTGAGCTCTGTCGGACTACACACCGGTGACGAGTCAGGAGTACGCTGCGTCTCGGGCGATCGTATCAGTTACCCAGCACTTCCATCAGAAAATGTCACGAAGATAGCAATCGAGACCTTGGCAAAAAGATGTTCTTTCAATCTAGGCTGACACTCGGAGAGCGCGCGTTTCAGTACACACTTCGTCGTTCTCGTTGCAGCGGCCGGCCGCCACAGGTGCAAGCCTATCTCGCGTCAATATTATTACACCAGGTGGCATGCCATCTAGCAGTTGCATAAGCAGATAAGTGGATTAAGTAAATGTATACAAAAAACGTCGCAGTTTCGCCCGAAAGGCGAAACATCAATTGCGACAGCAAATTAGTAGAGAGCTATTCGGAGTAGGAATAGTAGTTTTATCGGCTGCATAAACTTAGACCCTTCGCTTACTAACTGAATTAACAAGCGTGGTGTTAGTGCGCACAAGCAAACATGAATAGATCACACTCATGACCGCAGACAACCACTGTCAAAACGCTGGCAGCAAGCGCAGCCGCCGCAGAGAGGGAACGTTCGTGCGGTGCTTCGCTTCAACGGAAACGTAGCGGCGAATGCACAACGCATACAAAGGTCAGAGCCGTGTGCAGATCGCTTTCAAGATACGTTGAGGGCGAGCGCCGCAGCCGGGCAAAGTACAAGCGCATATGTTCGCAGAGTAGAAGCTGCCCCCCCCCCTGCCCTCCCTCTCGCGCTGCCTTTCCGCTTTCCCCCTTTCACGTGCGAGACTGAGTCGCCAGTTCCCCTTGCGCCCGGTTGCAAGACACGCATTTGGTGCCGCAGCACAGCGTCGCCCCTCCTTCCTCCCTCCCATACCCCCACGGCCTTCCGCGCGCGCGTTTGCTCTCTGTCATGCGTTCACTCTCCGTGATAGCGCGCATCCCACGCGTGCTTTCACTGCACATACGGCACGCGGCGATGATTTTATCGCCCTTGGACTTTATACGGAACCTCAAGGCAACGGCGACGTCCACGGCAGAAATCCGCTTGAAGCATCCATATAAGTGCTATCGCAATAAAATGATAGAATGAAAAACATGCACAGCAAAAATGAATAATTCAAGCAGACTAGGCTAGGGTTTGTCACCACCCCGTTTTAAAACGGACGCGAATAAATCATCATCATCGTATCGTGCGACATAACACGGGATGTGACATGTGTACCGCGTAAGTCTCGATACCTGTAGTTTACTCTTGTGTAGAGTTATGGCGCCTCCTCGCAATAGCTGCGCGCGCGGCTGCAACCAGGCAACGTCGATCTCAGCAGCCCGCTGTGCAGAGAGCAGCAGAAGCCGGAGTTCGCCGACGACGCCGGGCGGACAGTTCACTTCGTTCTCCAGAAAAAGGCGCAACTAGACTTCGCCGCGAAAACCCTCTAGCGCGTGCTGCCGAAAACGCTGCCCCTATGGAGCTCCACTTGGAGGAAGTGCTTGCTCCTCCACCTTACCCTGTGGCTGTGCTGCGTGTGCCGGGGGCCGCATTTCGATAGGGGGCGAAATGCTACTTAGACTGCGTACCGTGTACTTAGACTTAGGAACACGTTAAAGAACCCCGCATGGTCCAAATTATTCTGGAGTCCCGTACTACGGCGTGCCTGGTAAGCAGATGTGATTTTGCCACGTAAAACCCCATAACTTATCTGTGCTGCGTGTGCTGCGTGGGCGCGCAGGCCTGTGACTTTTTCTTTTTCGTGAGTACGAGCCCTCGTGGGCAAGCATGCGCTCTAGCGCACTTGTGCTGCAACATATAACGGCCCCCTTGTATGTCTTCATTTCATCTTATCTATTTAAATGTACCATCTCCTTCTTGGCCAATCACTCTTTGTGAGTGTTTGTATAGTATCCAAATCATCATCAATAACAACAACACACGACGATAATCTCTAGGAGGTAGTCGGCGTGGGCACAGTAGAAGTGTATGGGCGATTGTGGCCTAATGGTTACGAGAGTAGTCATAGAAAGGTTAGACAGGTTTGCTTTATGAAAATATTTTGCCTTTTGATGACGTATATTCGTAGCAGTAAGGATATTTAAGTATCATTTGTTTTATGAGTGAGTAATTCTGTAGTTTAATTGCTTCCTGAAAATTCGGATGGCGCTACCTAACAAAGCAAGAGATTTTAATATGGCTTGCAAATTACGTTACACGCGTAAACATTCTGCATCTTGAACTTTTCGCTACTGCCAGATACATGGTTACGCTTTCTTATGTTGTGGCATTAAGTTTACCAACGGTAGTTTATTTCCTTTGCATATATATTAACTTCTCCCATTAACTTCACGCTTTTGCTGGTATTTGTTTTATTGTATATTTTCGCAATTTGTTATTTTGTCAGCGACGTATTTGCTCCAACCTCAATATCTAATTATTCAAACTGTAAACATGCCTGATATAGAATACAGCGCTAGATTTCCGAGCTGCCAATCCAAACAGTGCACTCATATACATATATCATGGTTTGTTTTTGTTTTTGAATTAGGCCACAAACTAGAAAAGAAGACACAGAATAATAAACTCACGTCTATCCTCATGAAAACCTAATTCCACAAACGGATAAGGTCAAAAATATTTGTTGCTCCCCAAGTTGTTCTAATTTCACAACACATAATACCATTCCTGTTATTTTGAAAAACTAACTTTAAAAGTAAAGGTTACTAAGACAAATACAACGAGTATATTTTGTGAAGGGTTGGTTTTCAAAAGATCGGAAAAGAAAAAGAATGATGAAAAGTACTACGATGAAAGTGCTCATAATGAAAGTGCTCAAAGTGCTCACACATGTTCAGACGCTGCAGCATCTATAACGCCATGTGTTTAATCCAGTGGCTTGCTGGAAGCTACAGCTGCCCTTAAATAATCACGGGTGCACTCTTTACAGTCAGGCGAAGGACAAATTAATCAGACAGTGCCCTGCTATCAACGTGCATGATTGAAAAGAACAGCTTCTGCCCTTCTTGCACGTACGCAACAGAAACGCAAAGCACGTGTGCAAGTGTTTATTGCAACATATGCCACTATATAGGCGACCGCTTAATAGCGGTAGTTTTATATACCACTTTGTATACCACGCTTTATGTACGCACTTAACCTACTTAGCTATACAGGGTGTCCCAGCTATCACGTAGCTCGATTTAAAAAAAGAGGAATGGTGTTACGCGAAGCAAACCTAGTGCGTATTGTTTCCAGTACAGTGGAGTAGCCGCCAGTAACTTTTTCGTTGCTGAGATTTAACTAGCTAATTGTAATTAATTATCTAACTCGAGAAGTACTGCCCTAATTATCAAAGTGTCAATAAGAAAATTGTAGAGCAACATGAAAAACTACCGATACAGCTTTCTATTGCTCAGTACGTGCTACATAAAAGTGTTTTTCCGAGCATGAAAGAAGCCCGCAAATACACGCAAACTGCCTCGAGCGACCAGTCGCACGGCAATTCTTTGCCTTTATAGGCAACCTATACCACTTCTTTTGTTTGGAGATTTCAATTTTCCTGCGATCGCGTAGGAAGATCTACCACCAATAACTTCCAATCACTCCGTTGAGAGTGATTTTTGTGAACACGTGTCAAAACATTTAATCTTTTGAAACTCGTACTGGCTCCCACGAGAACATCTGACCACAGTTTTAACATGCTCGATCCTATATTTAATTTACATCCGTACTATGTACATTCACTCGATTACCTTCCTGGCTTTAGCGAGTTGTTCATGGTTCATTTTTGGTTGCGTCACCTCGTTCAGATATTATTAAAAAGGCCATGACTGTTTGCGATAAGGCGGACTATGAAAACATTAACAGCGAACTTGCCAGCTTCTGTGCATGGTTCATGCCATCTTTCTCAGATGGCTCCGTCGAAGCGAACTGGACGCTTATTAAGATGCAATGTCTCTTAAAAACTTATATTCCTACCGGAGCTGTAAAAGGGCGCGCATCATCGCCGTCGTTTAATATCTCACTTAAGCATCTAAACAATATAAAAATAGACTTTTCCGCTTAGCTAAACGTTCTAATAGCGCAATCAACTGGATAAGTACTATTCCGCTGAGAAGGAATTCGAGTCTTTTCCCTAGAAAATCAAGCGAACTTTCTTGTCATCTACATTGCCTGCAATGCTTTGTAATATTCAGAGGTAACTCTGGAGGGTTCTAAACTCAAATCCTAGTGAAAGCTTTTCCTTAACTAGGGATTGTAATGTTCCCATCGCGGACTCCGAATGTCTTAAACAGTTTCTTTTCATCTGTTTTCACTGGTGAACCTTCTGATGAACCTTGTGATGACCTTCCAGAATTCCCATGTAAAGATTATCCACTTATGCCCGTCATCTTTTTGATACGTATTACCGGGAAACAAATAGAATGTCTTAATTTTACTTCATCCGCTGTTATTGGTCGAATTCTAAAGAGCACTAATAACATTACTAGTGTCATTTTATCCCGCATTATTGATCAGTCGTTATCCTCTGGGGGAGTATCACATGACCGGAAGATATGAAAGATTATTCCTGTACCAAAATCAGCTTCTTCGTCTCTATATCTTACTTGCCACCCGATATCGCTGACATGCATCTGCTCCAAAATTATACAGCATGCCGCTTATTCTAGCACTATGAAGGCCCTGAAATCTGTCAGCTTTTTTTCGTCATAATTAGTATAGTTTTCAAAAACTTGTGAAACTATGCTCGCCCTCTTCATTAACGATCTCAGCTCCTGCCTTGATATTACCGCACCAGTCGACGCCCTTCTCCTCGATTTTGAAAAGCCGTTCGATAATGTTCCACGTCAGAGGCTTTCTCTAAAATTTTCAAGTCTAAACCTTGACCAAAACGTTTTCTCACGGATACGTTGTTTCTTCTGATCGCTCACAGTTTCTCTCAGCGATATTGGCCTGTTCCCCTCTAATCACGTAATTTCCGGCGTACCTCAGGGTACCGCCTTAGGCCCATTGTTGTTTCTTATCTATATTAACCACCTGTCATCATGTGTATCTAACATTCGTTTATTCGCAGACATCTTGTCATCTACCGCCACATTGCCGACAGTGCCAGCACTGGTGCTCTTCAGAACGATCCCCACCAAGTGCAGCTTTGGTGCAGAAAATTGCTCCTGTCATTAAATGTCAACAAAACCACGGTAATCTCATTTCACCGCAGGTAGAATACGTGCCTCGCAGCTACATGGTCGGACTCGGACGTCTTACATATCTGTTACAACCTCATGCGAGTACCTCGGCGTAGCCATATCACACGATTTTGGTTAGCCATCCCACGTTAGTTGTATCACCATTGACTTCAACCGCGTTCGAGGCTACTTGCAGCGTAACATGCGCCTGACTACACCCTCTGTCAAATAATTAGCTTATTCTATTCAAGTGCGTCCAAATCTAGAGTAGACATCATCAAAATGGTATCCCCACCAATCTGGCCTATCAAAACCCTGGAAAGACATCAGATCCTTGTAGCTAGGTTCATTTTAACAGCGGAGCGTTTTAAGCCGGCCTTAGTGTGCGCCGCCTGCCACTGCGTTGCCTAGCAACCACCTCGCGGAGCCGTGACTACAGCCGGCGCCTCTGGCGGCGGCTCAGCCGAGCTCCCACCAGCTGCGCGCTACTGCACATGCGCCGTGACGCCATCGCGGCATGTCGTCTGCTGCTCGCCGCCCGTACACTGTGCATAGATTTCTTTCACCCCACTTCCCCTACGTGTGCTCGGACTAGAAGTGCTTCGCGAGGCGTTCCCGATGCACGAACCACGAAGAAATGGTTATATACTTCGCATAACTTAGCATCAATTGGCATTACTTCGTATAACTTAGCGTCACTTCGTATAGCCAGGACCAGCTAGGAACCGATCAGTGCAAGCTACGCAGATTTTTTCTTATTTTTCTTAGTGTTCCAGCAGCACCCAACTCAAAGCGCGTGCTAACGTTTTCAGCTTGGAATCCACATGAAAAATAACGCGCCTTTGCCTTTTTTATAAATTCTATAATACACAGCGCTGTAATTATTTCGTCACTCCTAGGCACCGATCATCTTGTCGTGGAAGCCACAGCAAAGCTTTTTACCTTGGCCAAGCTCGCACCAGCTCCCATTTTCGGTCTTTCGTCATACAAACTGTAAAATATTGGAATGCCCTCGCTCCTGATTTTGTCTTGCACTACCAAGCCGCCACCTTAAAGAAGTACACTAAAGAATGTTTCCTGTCCTAAAAATCCCACCCGTCATGTAATACCCCTTAAGTGGGAGATTTGCGGTATAAATAAATAAATAAGTTGTGAAGAAGAAGACGCGCCCCCGTCCAGCGGCATCGCCAACGCTCGGCCCGCTCTGCTCGCGCTCTTGGTCGCTGGTGTTTTTGGAGACAGTGCTCCACGCTGCCTCGCCGTTCTTGGAACTCGTAGCGTCCTTGACGGACACCGCCAATAAACCTCTTCTCAATTGGTGGAGGTTGCTGGATTTCCCCCGCCGCTTGCACCCCGGAGCTTCGAACCCGAACGCTTCCGCCCATCATGACCGACAACACCGACCCGTCGGTGTTGTCGGTCATGATGCACCGGGGTTCTGCACCGGGGTCCTGCACCAGGGTTCCTCGGCAACGTGATCCGAAGGTCTTCAGCGGTACAGATTAAACGGACGTGGAGGACTTGTTTACGTCGTATGAGCGGGTGAGCGCGCATAACAAGTGGGACGACGTCGCGAAGTTGACGAACGTCATATTTTATCTTACTGGCGTTGCCCAACTCTGGTTTCATAACCACGAAGTCGACATCCCGACATGATCAACTTTCAAGACATCTTTCACTCAAGTGTTTGGTTTACCTGCTGTGCGCAAACTACGCGCTGCACAGCGCTTGCGAGCCCGTGCACAGCAGACTGGTGAAAATTTCACTAACTACATCGAAGACGTCGTCAACCTTTGTAAACGTGTCAACGCCGCCATGCCCGAAGCTGATAAAGTTCCGCACATCCTCAAAGGCATCGATGACGGCGCATTTCAGATGCTTTTGGCCAGGAATCCGCGCACCGTTTCTGAAGTAGTCACGTTATTCCAGAGCTACGAAGAGTTGAAGAAGCAACGCACCCTGACTCGGCAGCCTCTGTCTACCGTCGACTCGCTAGCGAGTCTGGTTGCCGTTACCGACCACTCTCCGCTGCTTCAGCAGATTCAGGACTTCGTGCGTGAGGAGGTTGCGCGTCAACTTTCCTTGGTCCCCTTCACTCAGGAGCCGTCCTGTTGTCTGCCTTCGACGCTCCACACTGTCATTGCCGAAGAGGTCGCACAAGCTGTTCCCGTCGCTCACCACCAGCCACCTGTAGCCGCGCCTCTTCCCTATACGCAGACAGTGCAGCCTGTCGCCGCACCTCTTACGTATGCGCAGGCAGCGCAGCCTGTTGCCGTGCCTCCTACCTATGCGCAGGTAGGGCGTAGGCCTCCCCAGCCACCTTTCTCGATCCTGCAGCAGTCTGCACCACCAGCCGCTCCTACTGCTTCTTGGGCCGGGCCGAGAGACAGCAATCCATGGCGGACGCCTGACAATCGTCCCATCTGTTACGCCTGCTGCACGCCTGGCCACGTCACTCGCTATTGCCGCCGTCGCCTTCCAACTCCCGACGCCGCTGCCCGGCCGTTCCAGTATGGCAGTCAGCCCATGCGCCAATCAGTCCCGGGTCCCTCCCAGCGGTACGTTTCTTCTGAGCTCCCTGAATTTCCGTCGCGCCGATCTCCATCTCCTCGTCGACGATCGCTCTCCCCAATGCGTCGCCGACCCGCAGCCTCCGACCAGGAAAACTAAGAGCCGCAGTTCGCGAGGCAAGAACTGCGCCATCTTCGAACTGCCCAAGTCCTCGTTTTCTCCTGCTAACATGGTCGCAATATCTGTCGAAGGTATTTCTACTTTCGCGCTTGTGGACACCGGCGCCACCGTTTCTGTTATAGCCGCCAAACTCTGCCGTTCGCTGCGCAAGGTGACCACGCCGCTGTCTGGACTGTCGCTTCACACGGCAAGCGCGCAGCACGTTACACCTCTCGCAGCCTGTACTGCCCGTGTGCTTTTACAAGGCGTTTTGTACATTGTCGAGTTTATTGTTCTTCCAGCCTGCTCACATGACGTAATCCTGGGGTGGGACTTCTTGTCCCGTCATATTGTCGTCATCGACTTCGCACGAGCTGAAGTTGAAATTTCGCCGCTCTGTGACGCACCATCCCACGACGCTCTTGATCAGCCGCCTAAACTGGCCGTGCGTGAGGACACCGACATTCCACCTGGCTCTTTTGCCTTTGTCCCAGTCGTCTGCGATGCCCTCACCGATGCGACGGTCTTCTTTACACCATCTGACACCTTTATGAGTCGCAAAGCCGTTCCACTGCCTTTTTCAGCACTTGACATCGCCACCGGCATCAGCAATATTTTTGTGTACAATCCACTTTCTGCGTCCGTTACGTTGCTTGTCGGCGAATGTCTCGGCCGCGTTGAACAGCTTGACCCATCGTTCTTGTTACCGTGCCCGACTCTTCGCCCTTTCAACGCAGGACGAGTCGTCGAGTGACGTGTTTTCCGGTTCCATCGCCACTACACTAACCCCTGCCGAACGCTCCGAGCTTCTTCAGCTTCTACACCACTTCAGAGATTCCTTCGATGTGTCTCAGCTACAATTGGGTCGAACGTCGGCAGTGCAGCACTACATTGACACCGGCTTGCACCAGCCGTTGCGTCAATGACCGTACCGCGGCTCCGCCGACGAGCGTCGCGTCATCAATGACCAAGTCGACGATATGCTACGCCGTGACGTTGTCCAACCATCTCACAGTCCCTGGGCATCTCCTGTCGTTCTAGTTCGCAAGAAGGATGGGTCTATCCGATTTTGCGTTGACTACCGTCGATTGAATAAGGTCACGCGCAAGGACGTCTATCCTTTGCCGCGCATCGACGACGCCCTTCACAGCCTTCAGGGCGCGGAATTCTTTTCGTCCCTAGACTTGCGTTCTGGCTACTGGCAGGTTCCAATGGCTGAAGCCGATCGCCAGAAAACGGCGTTTATTACACCTGACGGCCTATACGAGTTCAACGAGATGCCCTTTGGACATTGTAACGCGCCTGCCACCTTTGAACAACTCATGGACAATACGCTGCGTGGCCTCAAGTGGTCTATGTGTCTTTGTTACCTCAACGATGTCGTGGTTTTCTCGCCTGACTTTCCGACCCACCTACTTCGCCTTCGACATGTTTTGACATGTCTCACCAACGCTGGTCTGCAACTGAACCTCAAGAAGTGCCACTTCGCTGCGCGGGAGCTGACCATCTTAGGCCACACCATGTCTAAGCAAGGCGTTCTACCGGACCCTTCGAAACTTCGTGCAGTCGCTCACTTCCCGAAGCCCACTAACGTCAAAGAACTATGCAGTTTTGTGGGCCTAGGCTCACATTTCTGGCGCTTTGTCCGCAATTTCGCATCGATCATGTCACCCTTGACCCAGATCCTACGCGGTGGCGCGGACCTCTCCTCCTGGTCTCCTGCATGCGACGCTTGTTTGCAACACTGCGTCGTCTTCTTACCTATCCACCTATTCTTCGCCATTTCGACCCGACAGCTGCATCTGAGGTACATACAGACGCCAGCGGGGTCGGTCTTGGCGCCGTCCTCACGCAACGCAAGCCCGGCTACTCCGAATTCGTGGTGGCCTATGCGAGTCGTACGCTGCCAAAAGCAGAGGCCAATTACAGCGTGCTTGGCTCTGGTATGGGCGCTTGGCAAGTTCCGCCCATGCTTATACGGCCGCCCATTTGATCTGGTAACGGATCACCACGCGCTTTGTTGGCTCGCAACGTTGAAAGATCCATCTGGCCGCTTAGCACGCTGGGCACTCCGAATCCAGGAGTACGATATTCAAGTCGTCTACCGCTGTGGACGCAAGCACACGGACGCAGATGCCCTGTCCCGTTCACCTCTACCTCCAGACTCGGCCTGCGGAATCACTTGCGCTCACCCCCAGCCATCTCTTGACCTTGACTCGATTGGCACCGAACAACGCCGTGACCCGTGGATCGCTTCTCTTATCGCCTATCTTTATGGATCATCGACCACTCCTGTATCCCGATCCCTCCGACGCCAAGCTGTTCATTTCGCCATTCGTGATCAGGTGCTCCACCGACGCAACTACGCTCCCGAAGGCCGTAGATGGCTACTAGTCATTCCCCGCAGCTTAAGATCCCAAATTGTGCCTCTTTTCACGACGATCCGCAATGTGGCCACGCCGGAGTATTTAAGACTTACTAACGTATAAGCCATCGCTACTACTGGAGGGGAATGTACACTTTTGTACGAAAGTTTGTTCAGTGCTGCCCTGACTGTCAACGTCTCAAATTACCACCTTTACGTGCGTCTGGCGCCTTGCAGCCGCTTCCTTGCCCTGCCAAACCCTTCGATTGCGTAGGCATTGACTTCTACGACCCGCTTCCCATGACACCGGATGGCAATCGGTGGATCATAGTTGCTGTGGACCATTTGACACGCTACGCCGAAACTGCTGCTCTACCGAATGCTACAGCGCGGGATATAGCCTCTTTCGTCCTGCATCACTTCGTCCTTCGACATGGCGCACCTCGAGAACTTCTCAGTGATAGAGGTCGCGCCTTCCTTTCCGAGGTCGTCGAAGCTCTGCTTTCGGAATGCCACATTATTCATCGAACGAGCACGGCTTACCATCCGCAAACTAACGGGTTCACGGGACGGTTTAACCGCACTCTCGGTGATATGCTCCCGATGTACGTGGCATCTGATCATGGCAACTGGGACCGCGTACCTCCGTTTGTAACGTTCGCATACAACACCGCGATACAAGCCACTACGGGATTTTCACCTTTCTTCCTCCTATATGGACGGGAGCCATTGCATACCATCGACACTCTCCTTCCATACCGTCCTGACGCTTCCGAGTGCCCACCTGTGTACGAAGCTGCCCGACAAGCCGTAGAATGCCGCCAGCTCGCGCGCACCTTTACGTCACAAGAACAACAGCGCCAGAAGGAAGGACGCGCCCACTCACTGCCCAGTCGCTCGTATGACCCAGGGTCTCTTGTATGGCTGGCTGTTCCTTGCCAAACTCCAGGCGTTTCCTCAAATCTCGTTCCAAAGTACGAAGGGCCTTACCGCGTCTTGGAGCGAACGTCCCCGGTGAATTTTCTCATCGAGCCACTTTCTCCATCTGACGACATGCGCCGGCGTGGACGTGACCTCGTCCCACGTGGCGCGTCTCAAGCCCTACCATGACCCTCTGCCAACAACCTCTTAGGTCGCCAGGATGGCTCTTTTTCTGCGGGGACGATTGTGAAGAAGAAGACGCGCCTCCGTCCAGCGGCATCGCCAACGCTCGGCCCGCTCTGCTCGCGCTGTTGGTCACAGGTGTTTTTGGAGACGGTGCTCCACGCTGCCTCGCCGTTCTTGGAACTCGTAGCGTCCTTGAAGCACACCGCCAATAAACATATTCTCAAAGTAAATAAATAAATAGGCAGGACGCTACGCAATGGCAAATCAGGCGTACCATAAGTGT
The DNA here is from genome assembly GCF_013339745.2 of Dermacentor silvarum. NCBI lineage: Eukaryota > Metazoa > Arthropoda > Arachnida > Ixodida > Ixodidae > Dermacentor > Dermacentor silvarum. The sequence continues at coordinate 106,264,157 of NC_051161.1, forward strand.
CTGGTTGCGTTTCAGCTAGTTAAGCATGCGCAGCTTGACCTTGAGTTTGAGTTTATTCAAACACATGATACATGAGAAATGTACATTTGGGGTTAGATATGACGGGAAAAAAGCTGCATAGAAGCAGCTTGACGGGCCCCATCACCCCTAAAACAAAACAAAAACAACAAGCACAGGCAGCAGAAAACAACGTACGTAAAAGTACATATACGTATGTGGTCTTTCAAAAGAAATAGCTAATAAAACATTTACATAACATGAAAACTAGATGTTCTATAATTCAATAACTACATTCGATAACATCGTTTGTCTTATTTCTGGGTCCCAGGTATGTAAATGCCTGCGGCGTCGATGCCGTTGGGTCCAGTGCTCAAACGATGAGCTTTGTATGTCGCAACAAAGTAGGCCGTTCGTGTCTGTACGCGAGAAGGCAATACGTGCTTCGAAGGCATCGTTCAAGGCTGTCTTCGGTGGAGCATCTGCATACTCATTCCCAACCACGCGGCTGTGAGCAGATTTACATTGAAGACGATAGTCTGGTCATTTCTTGTCGCAAAGCAGAGAATCTCGGTAATTTGCAGAGCTAGAATACAATTCGGGCCTCGTCTCATGATGCCAGTAATTGCTAGAAGATTTAAAGATTTAGCAATACTTGCCCTAATGAACACGCTCCAGTCTGCGCTGTACATCCACAGGTACACTCGCGTGTGTACCTTGCCCACCAAGGGCATTTGGCGAAGTTCAGAGACAAAATGATTGTGGCAATCCTTCGTAAACCAAACTATGTTTTTGTAGCACCACTAAATTGCGTCAGTGTCACCGCCGCTGTATAAGTGACTGTAACGATTGCACTTCACCCATATCCGCGTGTAAAGTTGTGCGCATTTTCATATTGAGTTAATTTTACCTTCTTAACGTGCTCCGTCACCAAGTTTTACTCCATGATCTAGAAATTACGTTCAGTATAGAAACAACGTGTCCCTTTTTCTAAAGATATTTATGCAAGTCCCACGCACACGACGGACTACGGCGCATTTTCGTTCTTCTTTCAAGCTACAAAGCGATAGAATTCCCTGCCTCAATGTTTTACGATCATTTCCTGTTGCACTCATTACGTATTCTTACGTCGGTCCTCACTCTTGTACTTTGACATTTACTTCCTTTCGTCTCTTCCACCTCCTTCACATTTACTTGTTCACTCAATATTTGCAAAATACGTGTTTGAATGCCGTAAGTTCTGGTTCCCTCAATGTACCTACGAATACGTTGTTGTTATTTTTATACCTTTTCGCTGCATTAAATTTGCTCATTGCACATTTATTTTAGTAAGCCATCCCCTCCAAGTCATACATATCAGTTTTTGGGCATCTGCCTTATCTACTTACTCGTATTAAGTGCAAAGCACGTTTGGGTGCCGGCCGGTCGGCGGCGTCCGTCGTGATCACGCTCAGAAACAAGTGCTCAAAACAGGGTCAAAACAAGTGCAGAATTGATAAAAACCGGTTCAAAATAAACTACCATGATTCACAATAATTTAAAAGACAGGAATAATCAAGCTTTACGCGCATTGATTAGCAGAAGCTCGTTAAAATCGGTTCCGAGACGCCAGACTGATACCAGCGCAGTGCAAGAGGCCTTAACCCCACAAGCGCTCGATTGCACCTCCCTTCAGCGCTACTCCTGTACCGGCGAATAACTGCTTCGCATTTCCCCAGGCTTCACGTCATTGGAGCTGCATTAACGCTGGATTTGAACTACACAAGCGAAGGATTTCAGAAGAATTAGAGCTGCATTAGGCGTTGGATTTGAGCAGGATTTGAGCTGAATTGGAACTGCATTTGAGCTACTTTCTGCAACTGCACGGAGTTGCCACAAATCGTCTGACCGCAGCCGAAGCCAATGTTTTTTTTTTATTATTATTATTATTAACTTTCGTGACTTGACTTAACATCGCCTTTGGTTTCGCTTCATGAAGCTGTGCACTCACACGAAGTCATATTACAGCATGAATACTTCCCGCAGTAAGTTTCTAAATTTATGTATTCGCTTTCCTATGTAACTTCGTAATGGTTGTCCTAAGGTCAATAGGTGCACGAAGACTATCCCCACCTCACCGATGTAACATCACGTTACACCAACAAATAAGTTCGAGTATTTGATTTCTTTCGTTTTTTTTTTAGCTTTCCGTGTGACATTTTTGAGGCTTTGAATCTGGCGGGAGAATATGAACTTTGTTTTTTTGGTTTTCTGGGTTGATCTAGTTCAACGATACGACCAGATGTGTTGCCCACCTCATTGGCAATACAGTAATTTTGACGTCGACTGCTGAAAACATCAAGGAAAAAAATATTTCTGTTCCAGTGGAAGTGCTGCAACTGAATGAAGAACATCGTATTTTGCCTGCGTAGAAGTCGTTCCCGCAACGAAAGAGCGAAGAAGTAGAAAACCCAACCCCTCCGTTTTCTTAACGAGTGACAAAAATTAAATGAGAAGTGCTCAGGAGCCCGGCTCGGGGATCTGTCAATTTTTGTGCTTTTCGCCTTACGGGCATGAAAGGTGACTTAGGGAAGCAAGTACTTTGAGTACTTTTCGAGCGCCCACGCTATACACACTACCGGAAAAAACAGTTTTGTGATCCGCTACAAGGCGAAGAATACCAAGAACGGGATACACACCTCAACAACTCCGTGCAGCCCTTTGAAAGTTATAGCTCGAGACAGTATAGTCGCCATATCAATTTAAAAACATTTTTATGCGGAGTAACTGTTCGAGATTGTTCCCGTCCATCACAAATTCATAATGAAACTGAATATTGTCGCGATTAGCCAGATTTAGCGATTAGTCTGGTTAAACTTTGCAAATAATACAGGCGAGAAAAGAGGCCAAACTTACGCAAAGCAGCTATATAAAATCTGAGTGGCTAACGCCACCTTCAGTTGTTGCAGTACTGCATGCTTTTATGGACGATCTGGGTGAACGTGACACGACAAAAACGTTGTGTCATCACCCTGTGCCCAACAGCTTTCTCACGTCGGCTTCCGTGCTGCAAATGTCATCACTTAGCTATTTCTGGCAAGCTAACGCTTAAGGGTATGTGCAAACAACTTATATATATATATATATATATATATATATATATATATATATATAGCGCAAGGACAAGTTAAGACGTTGGACGCTTTAAATTGAGAAAGGAGGGTGCCTACCCTCAGCCTGATCTCTGCATCATCAAGACATGACTCTACGTTCGATAGAGCATGCTAAATGAACACACCTCCCGATTTTATTCCTTTTACTTCAAATTCTTTCATTTCATTGGGCTTTTTTTTTCTTTTTCCTTGCACTCTCCCCGCAGAATGCCAATATCCTTTCACAGTTGCGTCCGAAAAAGAAACTTTTGCCCTCTTCACCAACTCTGGGCGCAGAACCTGATTATAGTGAGGACGCTGGCCCACCCAACGTTACTAGACTAGCTACTCTAGTAACGTTAGGTCCACCCTAGTCGACCTTTGTTTGCCCCTTTCGCGGGGGAGTAACTCACTGTTATTAAGACTTCCGGGTAGTTCCCGTCGCCGCTGGGAGAGCAAAAAAAAAAAACCCCGCATCTGCTGGGAGAGCAGCAGATGCGGGCCGTGTGCATTGCTGCTGAACCCCACATAGTATTTTCAGCACGTTTTCTGCACAGAGAAGGTTAAAAAGGGGCGTGTAGGCCAGCGTGAGAAACCAGACCACGACGATCGACCATATCACATCGGGTTTCCCAATGAGCTGACCCTATCTGCTGTTTCGTCGGCGATGGTTTTCCAAACTTGGATCAAGTTTTCGGGGAGGAAAGGTAATTCTGGGGTTTTTACGTGCCAAAACCATGATATGATAATGAGGCACGCCAGAGTGGTAGACTCAGGATTAATTTTGACTACCTGAGGTTATGTAACGTGCACCCAGTACAAGGGCTTTTTTTTTTATTTCGCCCCCATCTAAATGCGGCCGCTACGGATGGGATTTCATCCCGCGACCTCATGCTTAGCAGCGCAACGCCAAAGAGAGAGAGGGAAACGAAGATGGAAAGGTAGGAAGGTTAACCAAGGACGTGCCCGGTTGGCTACCCTACAATGAGGAAGGGGAAAAGGGGAAGAACATATAAGAAGAGAAAAGCCACTAAGCAACCACGGCGAGTAAGCTTTGGGAAGAATGGAACATGGGCATTAAATAGAACTATCTGTCATGTAACAATGGTGCTATAACAAAACATCCTGGAGTCGGAATGAGGTATCGGCGCTGGGATTTTTGCACGAGATTCAAGTCATGGACCTTTGATCATCATTATCTATTCTATTATTCAACCTGTAACCGTTACATAACAAGTATAGAGTTTTGAAAAGCAGTATAAACTGATTTATTGTGTATCTCAATGATTTCTCGTGTAAATATGTGTCTTATTATTATTTCGTTCGAAAACATACATGAAATCGACAGAGAGGAGTAGAAAGGAAACAGCAAGCTGACGTTTTGCTGCAATCTTTGAGAAGAAGAAGAACGTAAACTTTATTATCAAATCGATAAGATTTGAGTCCGGCGTATTTTTAGTGGGTCTGGGCACCCACCGCGGACGCGTTTCCGAGACCTTGTCTCGAAGCGGCTTCCTCGGCTCGCTGGACGGCCCAGAGCTGTACTGTCAGGTTCGAGCTGAGCAGTGCGGTCTTCCAACGCGAGCGGAGGCTGGCGGTGGAAGAGACGGAGGTGTCGGCACTGCCCTCATTGTTTGTTATGTCCTGACATTCCCATAAGACGTGATTAAGTGTGGCAACCTCGCCACAGGATCTGCATCTGTTTGTAGTGTACATGTCTGAATACATGGCGTGCATTAGTCTTGGGTTTATGTAAGAATCAGTTTGTAATTGTCTGTAGTGAACTGCTTGCGCCCTGTCTAACCTAGCGTGAGGGAATGGGTATACGCGTCTCTGTAACTGGTAGTGTGTCGTGATGTCGTGGAACTTGGTCAAACGATCCTCCCACGCCCAGACGTTTGCAGTACCCCGCAGGGGCTCTTCCTGCGATGATGCTCGGTGAGTGAGGCCTCGAGCAACGCGGTGAGCCGCTTCGTTGGGGGTGCTCAGTCCAGTGTGTGCCGGGATCCATAGCAAGTTCCTTCGGTTATCGACGTCGGCCTCTCCCTGGTGTATGGGATGTCGCTTGAGTATGTGATACACCTCTTGTGATTTGCGCCCATTTGCTGTTTGCGCATCGCAGATCACGTATGTAGCCTTGGTTTGTGTGAGGGCCAGTGCTATGGCCGCTTCCTCTGCCGCTTCGGCATATGCCGTGTTCACGGTGACGCTCGTGGGGTGGTTACCTCGGTGGCTAGTAACTGCCGCCACGAAACTCTTCCTGTCTCGATAACGGGCTGCGTCGGTGAAGACTGCCTGCTTGTCGTTGGAGTAACTTTGGTTCATGTGTTGTGCCCTGGCTTTGCGTCTCCCCATGTGGTGTTGGGGGTGCATGTTGCGAGGCAATGGGTGAACGTATAGTTGCTCGCGTATGGTTCTTGGAATTTCCACTTTGATGCCATGCTGCGTGTGGTATGTATAATACCGAGCTTTTCGAGCACGTGCCTGCCCGGGCTGGTCTTGGACAGGCGCTCGAGTTGGGACACTTGTTTCGCCTCCACGAGTTCCTCGAGCGTGTTGTGCAAGCCTAGTTCTAGGAGCTTGGTGGTGCTGACTCCGGGCGCAAGTCCCAACGCACATTTGTACGCCTTGCGTATGAGGGCGTTGAGCTTGTTTCTTTCCGCAACCGTCCAGTTGTGAAACGCTGCCGTGTACGTTATTTGAGAAATAACGAAGGCTTGTATAAGTCGTATGACGTTGTCTTCGCGCATGCCCGCGTGTTTGTTGGTGATGCGTCGGATGAGCTGCATCGTGCTGGTGGCCTTTGCTGTTATCTTGCGAAGTGCTTCGCCATTGCCGCCCTTGTGTTCAATCATCATTCCTAGTACCCGAATCTTGTCTACCATCGGGATGGGTAGGCCATTTGATGCCGTTAATTGGATCTCTTCCTTTTCCGGGGGGGTGTAGCCTTTAGGTGGACGCCCCTTTCTGACCGGTCTACATAGCAGCAGTTCGGATTTTTCGGCCGAGCAGGTGAGTCCCGTGCCCACCAGGTAGTTTTCCACGCACTGGATGGCCTGCTGTAAACGTTGCTGTAAACGTTGCTGTAAACGTTGCTGTAAACGTTGCTGTAAACGTGGCTGTAAACGTTGTTGTAAACGTTGAGGAAAACCAAAACAAAAAAACATGGTGCGTAACTCGGCGGTACTGCGCAACACATGCGAATCAGAGCAAACCAGGTATTTTACAGGCGTTTTGAACGTGTCATTCATTTTCACGTCGATTATAAAGAGAAAGAGAGATCCAACAAGTAGGCTAGAACATCCTATTGCTAGCACACCATTCTTAACAATCATGTACGCATTGTTCAATGGAATATAAACTCATCTACAAACAATAACGCATTTAAAACTACACTGGTCATGCGAACGAGCAGCTGTTTACCTTCCTCCGATTCGACTGCCATTGCGTCGTTACGATGACCACTCAGAAACCGCATCGCAAATTTGCGTGCAAGTTGCCCATCTATCTATCTATTTATATCTCTATCTCTCTTTCTCTCTCTATCTATCTATCTATGTTTCTTTTTTCTTTCTTGCTTTCTTTCTTTCTTCCTTTCTTTCTTCCTTTCTTTCTTCCTTTCTTCCTTTCTTCATTCATATATTTATTTTCTTACTAAGTTTGCTTCGCAAAACAAAATGCAAATAGAGGAGTTTGAGGTGCCGTTTGAGAAGTCACATGCAGTTTCAGAGGTCCTCGACCATCACGTTAGATGTAGCACCATGACTTCGAGCTCCGGAACCCAATACGCGAAAGACAGATGTACAGAAAGCGATGAAATTGTTTTGTCTTGAAGAAAATCTGAAAGTAATTGGTTTAGGTATGGTGAATTGCTTCAGTCAAAAGAAAACAAAGGCACAAATCGCATGCAAATGTTACAACACAGATTATACTAAAACAGCAACATGCAAAAAGAGAAATACTAATGCAATCCATCTCAACTATCACACCCGTGGCGTTGCTGCTTCATGACTTTTATTCTGTTTCGTTTCGTAATAAATATATTCTGTATCACCCTAATGCGTATGCAACAACCTCATGTTGTCTGACACAAAATCTCTGTAATGTCAGCCATTCACCGATCGCGTTTCTTGTCTTCTCACACTCACCTAACTCGCCTCCTCCAAGTACGCATGTGCGTCACTAGCTATTCTCTCCCAAAATGTTTTTTTTCTTGACAAACTGGCGTGGTAAGTGTCAGTTCAAGCAGAGCACCTCGACAAATTGAGAGGCGGCGTGAGAACATTTCGGCCCGGCAAAAGGGCAAGAAAACAACAACTTTCACCTCTTTTGTCGCGAACAAATCGACCCATCATAGAAGCACCGGTCAACGCCACCGCGCGCCATGCCCAGAGGGTGACTTTTTTTGTCAAACGAACCAATCTCGCAACGACATTCCTTCACTGTGACCCTCCTGTTTATGTTTGCCGTTAGGGTTCGAGCTTGTTTGCCTGCGGCTGCAGAGAAGCTGGCAGAACCCGACGCCGCTGCCACCCCCTTTGACAAACGTTTCCCGACGTTGCCAGTGCCTCGAGGCATCTGCCCGCGCAGAGCGCATCGACGCTTGCAAGCAACTGCGACAAACTCAGGTGCCCCCAGCAAGTCACTAAGCTAACTGGCTCACAGCAGAGTTTCACATCAGGGGCGACTTGTTCAATTTGTTTTAGTCTGAAACTTTCTGAAAGTTTCAAGGCTTCTTTCAGTTTATTTGTTCCTTTTGATTCGCGTTTCATCGCTTTTTCATACTCTTCCCGTTTCCATGTTTCCCCTCCTGGTTTCTCTACAGCTTTTCCCTCAGCAAATCAACAGGCGAGTGCAATCTCATCGGCCGATCGATAGCAGACGTGGCCTGTACATGACATCCTCGCGAACAGACGATAAAAAGTAAGTATGACGGAGTAAATAGGTGCACAAACGGGAACCAGGATTGCTTGCTAATAATAGTCTATAGGATATTTTCGAAAGTTTCATGGCGTATATGTTCCGATAATTTTTCCTGTTGTTGAAGAAACAGCAACATAAGCTGGGTGGGTATTATCAGCTAATCAAATAAAGGTTCTTTGTGCGTCTGCACAATGTGGAAGGAGTGGATGTATCAGTTAAAAACAGAAATTTTGAAGCACTTATGAACAGAAATGTCGGGAAGGGGAATGCTACATGCACTGCTATGTGTGCCAGTGTGCGTACATGCGGCGTATCGCAACCGAAGCTGATGCTTGCAGACATGGAGCGCCACGGGCTAGAGCATCCAGTTTGCATTTGGGACCATTATTATTTACCATCAACGGCGCTTTCCGTAAGTAGACAATGGCACGACGACTGCGTTAGTATGAAGGACAACGGCGAGTGAATGACGTCTGATTTTCTCTTTTTGATCCGGCGAAGAAACGTTACACCTTGTTCCATCTGCTGATCAATACCGAAGGCGGTACAATGCCTCACAACGTCTTCGTAGTGCTAGATAGCACGAGCAAAGTAGAGGGTATATTGGGTCGATGCCGAAACCTGTACAGTCTAGTACATCGTTTCAAAGCGCTAGTTTCCACGATCGAAGCTTGGGCGAAACAGGCACGCTCTTGTTTTCATAAGAAAGTTTTTACTGTGGAATGTGACGCACAGGAAAGACAGTGGTAAAAAAATTATGGGGTTTTACGTGCCAAAACCATGATCTGATTATGGGGCATGCCATAGGGGGGGGACTCCGGAAATTTGTACGACATGGGGTTCTTTAACGTGCACCTAAATCTAAGTCCACGGGTGTTTTCGCATTTCGCCCCCATCGAAATGCGGCCGCCGTGGCCTGGATTCGATCCCGCGACCTCGTGCTCAGCCGCCCAACACCATAGTCACTGAGCAACCACGGCGGGTAAAGACAATGGTAAGATTAGCTATTATTCTCGTGTTTCATTGCTGCCTTTGTACCTAATGGAAACCGGCACGCACGCCCCTGATTTCCCGAGCACGTGTTCTCACTCGGGCTACCCAATGTGGCGCACGGCTAAGTTGGCCTGATAGATGCATGTGTGCGAACGCGGCCAAACCTAATTATGAAACAAGACCACCGAGCATGGCCTAATGGGCAAACAGCGGGTTGTCGCGTTAGGATGCCGGAATTTGACCCTAGATTCGGGTAAATCGTTTTAATTGAAGAATGAATGCAGTATGCATACTACCGGTTCCAATATATGGGCGAGAAACATTGACGTCAGTGGAGAAGCTTGCGAAGAACCTAAGGAATCCACTAACAAGAGAGGGAGCGGAATATGATGTACATCAATTTATGAGAACAGGAAGATAGCAGCGTGGATGAGAGAGCAAACGGGTGCAACCGATATGCCAGTTGAGACTAATACGAGGAAATAGAGTTAAGAAGGCCATGTATTGCTAGTGCAGATAATCATTCACCTATTAGTTACAGAATTACCACAAATCGAACATGAACACCGTATAGGACGGCAGAGGAACTAAGCGGTGTGATTAATAAATTAGACAATCGGCTGGCGTGACATTGCGTGAGCTGACAAAAGACTAGAGGAGAACTGGATTTACGAAAAAAACTACAACGTTCTGCGGCTGATCCCGAGGTCGCGGGTTCAACACCCCGTAGCAGCAGCCGCATTAATTTGGTGCGAAATACGAAACTGCTTATGTACTTTAACTTATAAGCCCGTCAATAGAGAGAGAAAAAAAGTTTATAGAGGAAAAAAAGGGCTACGGGGGCCGGAGGGTGGGTCCTCCGTCCAGGAGTGTAGTGTCCCCAGCCACGCACTGGGCCAAGTCGAGGAGTCTCAATTGAGTATCCAGGTCAGTCCGAGCGAGAAAGAGAGAGAGAAAGGTAAAGGATAGACAGGGAGGTTAGCCAGAGGTTATCTCCGGTTGACTACCCTGTACCGGGAGAGGGGTAAAGGGATGCGAAAGGACAGAGAAAAAGATAAGTAAAAATAAAGAATAAAAAAGGAAGGAAAGAAAACAAAATCACACAAGCACACAAAACAGAACTGGTCAATCTTCTGTGACTCCAAGGCAGTCCTCCAGAGTTTACTCTCAGTACGAGTATTGCTGCCTAAGGCTCCCTAAAATAATTTTGTGCTAAACAGTGTGAATTTGAATTTGGGCCCCGTTTTGACCACCCATGTCTATCCTCTTACGCCGACCCAGGGGCCCAAGTGGGGCCATCTCGCTTCCCTCTCCTTCCATCTCGCTTCCCTATTTCTCAATAAACACTGGGCGCCATCTAGCGGCATCTCCGCGAAGCCTGCGCGTTACCTCTGAACTGGCAGGCGCGCCGATGCATGCCGCTGAGAACGCATTATGCGGTAGCCGGGCTTCTCTCTCGCGCTTTTTTTTTCTGGACAGGCTGCGCCATCTAGAAGCACTGCCGACAAGTCCGCCCATGGCCTCCTAGATGCGTGGCACGCCATTCCGTTCGAACGTTTCAAGTGGTTCCGACTCTGTCCGCACACCGAAAGGCACATACTCAGTGAGCAAAGTTGGCGAGATTTATCGAAGAGCGGCACACACCCAGCGCATTTGGGCCCCAGCTCGCTAAAGTATCACGCTGCTGTCCTTCAGAAACCGTGAGAAGTGGGTTCGATTCTGCCCAACACAGGGAAAATTTCACTGGTTTTCTTTAGTACATTCGGCTGCTTGAAATCGCCCATCGTGAAATTTGCTGGGCGCAATGCAGCTCAGCTCCTTTCTCGAGGCACTGCTGGCACACTGCTTTCACTGCTTTCAAGTATACATGCTGCTTCGTTTATCGTCGTAGCCGTAAAATCCACACTCGCCAGTGCTTCGATTCCTGCCAGCATCAGAAAAATTTCATCCTTTTTTTGTCATTGTACAGCGGCCGATTTCCAGTGCCACTTATCTAGTTACTGAAGTTGGCGTCAACTACGTTCATTGAAGAACGGCACATACCCACTTACCCAAGTTGGTATCAAAGAGGTTCTTTGAGGAGCTGCACAGACCGAGTAGCACATCTTAAGTGCTCCGAGCCAGCGAGAAAGCAATTCCATATAAGGAAGAAAGTGCTGCCTGTCGAGATGGTGGCCTTGCTTGGTGGAATCCCTCCGTCAACCAGCCATGGAACGCGGTTGCGCAGAATTTGGCGTGCGGAATGGCCGCACCAAACTTGTGTCTTCAAGGGCCATCTGTACTTTTTGCTCCGTGTTTCCCCGGTTCCCGTGTTTTCGAGAGACAGGTGGCTAGAATTTTCTAAGATCATTGACAGTCACTAACCAATATGTTCTGGAAACACGTACATACTTCTTGAACTGTACGTCAATGTGTTCCCAAGAAAAATTCAGCAGCGAAATACTCGGCCCTGAACTTCCTGGATATGTCCAGCAGGTCCTGATTTCCGGCCCCGAATTCGCCGTGGAATCAGCGACGACGCGCCCAGAATTTTGCAATGGTCAGGCAAGTGGCTTCCCGTGATCCTGAGGCTGAGATGGACAGATGTATTTATTAGGGCCTTGATGTGCTTGGGAGGCGTAATCGACCGGATAATCAGCTCTCTTTATAACGAATAGTTTATTTTTTAAGGAAAATTTTCTGCACTTGTTAATGTCGGATAAAGAAGGCGGTTTCAATGTTTTAAAAAGCCTGCACAAATTTAAGGCTCCTGAGGTTGTCCGTTCTGCATTTCACAAATGGTCTGATGTTTCTCTGGAAAATGTAACGAAGAACCCAGTGAAGCTGTTCAGCTATCTTAAACTGGAACGGCTTGGGAATTCCGTTGGCGCTACAAGAAATTTACTCTACCATTATTCTTCGCTGCAAAAACACACAAACCTGAGTGCCCGCTACGAGTGACATTCTCAGAGACAGTGATTTGGCAAAAATGTATCAGCAACATCTAACAAGAAAAGCTTAATCTTTTAAACACTGACGATCGTTGTTCGCAACAGGTGATCAACTTTTTAAGATCTAACCAAAAGATCTAACCAAAGATCTCACCAAGTCTAGCCAAATGTTTCAGCATTCTCTGTGGATTGGAAGTTTTATAAGAACGCTGGTCTTCACACCAGCCACTTTCTGAAGCTTCTCTCGATCTACTTGCATTCCATTTTCGCCGAATGGGGAGGTAATGCATACATCCACGGCAACGGCATTTGCGTTGAATCCTGCATTGCACCTGTATTGTGCGACATATACATGTAACCACGTAACAGGACGCTAAACAACAGCTTTGATAGTCGGGAAGTAACTAGAATTTTCAGATCTGTTGATGATTTATTTCTGATTTTGGATTGTGAAAAAACGTGTATTGAATATGCCTTGTCTAATACTATGGCGATATTTTCCAAGTATCTCGCACCTTTGGCTCTGAAACATGAACTTGCGACCAGTGGTTTTATTGGGTATTCAGAACTTGGGTATGTGACAGCGCGACAGACGAAACACATGCAAAAAATAACACGCGATAATCGCCTGTCCTGTGGTTTTCATTTCTGTGTGTTTCGTCTGTCACGCTGTCGTATACCCATGGCACCGTACCAATTAGCCCAACATTTCACTTTGCAGATGTTTTAGACCTTGTTCCACATCTCTCCACAAGTCATCGTTGTTGGCCTGACGAACCCAGAGGCAATCAACCTGTATTTCCCTTTAAATCGGCTCATTCATAGCTTGGGAAGAGGGCGACTGTCCATTCATGCCTTCACAAGGTACTGCAAAAATCATGTGATCACAAGTGTGAAGTCAGATTCACAAACCAAGAGAACCGCCTCATGCACTCAGGGTACCCTTCGAAGCTCTTGGTGTTAGTAGCAAAAGGAGCACTGAAAAAGTCCAAAAACGCGGGCTGAGCCACACGTAGTGATAGTGATGATAGGAGCTGCATAGACAATATGATGATCATACCTCATATGCCCACATTCTCAGTCTATTTGCGAAAGGTAGGTAGAAAGGTATGGCTGAAATTTGTTGTTTTCGACGCCTGTGACATTGTGATTGTCGGGTCTGTGCAAGAAGGTCAGTGAGGGTAAAATATGAACGTGTCCCTCCTCAATCAAGCACACAAACCTTTGTGTCACTTGTACGGAGCGGGTAGTTTGTTCGATTCCTCTGACAGCAGGCGGGCAGATGCCTTAATAGGGGGGCTTACATAGCCCAATTGTCACTTCATAACTAAAGATTCGGGACACTTGGCCTTTCAATGCAGAGATGGCGGCTGCTAGCCGGCACTCGTAAAACCGAGCTTGACGCGCAGCGAACATAGCAAACTGGGGAAACTTTAAAAGCAATAGAATTGACAAGTGGGAGGACACGTGTGTGAGCTGCCCCTTAGTATCATCTTCAGGAAAAGCGCCCCGCTGCCTGGGCATTTTATTTCATCCTGAGCGCACAAGGTGATGGTCATCTTCATCTTTTTGTTAATTTGTTGTTCTTGTTTTCCTCGCCATGCAGCTGTCACAGCACGTCCGCTTACCAAAATGCATACTAGAAATGCGCGTATTTGAGCAATAAAATAATAGTTGCAGTTAGGCACCTGTATGTCCTGTTCATTCATGCTAAGGAAGTAAAAATGTGAAGCCGTCGTCTAACTTGCTTTAGTGAACGTTAAAGAGCTCCACGTGGTGAAAGTTAATTAAAGCCAGTCCGTGTTGGTGTGTCCGCCGCCAGCGATGCCTTCACCTTGTCTCGACTACGTTGCCTCAATTTAGCTAGCTAGTATCATCCACAGACATGGTGCACCGAAATAAAAGCTGTACGGCTCGTGAAACTGAATGTCTAAGGAGGCGAAATTCCCTACGCGTTTCATGACCGGCGACATCAAATGTCCAGCGAGGCTGAATGTTCGATGAGACGGACTGCCCAACAAACCTGAATGTCTCCAATATTTGACATTCAGGTTTTTTGGACATTCAGGCCGCAAGCGAGCTGAAACAGAGGCGCTTTTGTGGTAAGTGAAGCTAGAGCCCTATTAAACGCTTAATACTAGAATGTTCCTACAACAAAATCTCTTGTGTGCGGTCACAGGACGTCGGCGTCGGTTCTGTATGCTGGGTCGCTTCTGGATGCCAAGGAAGATACCAATTCACAAATAACGTCACAAAAATAGCGTATACCGCCGTGCCAATATAGCCCTCAAACGTTTTCAAATTCGCCTCCCATTTTGACCGGCGGATTTGTGGCGCCATCTGTTATACTAAGTGTGCACTACTGGTACTCGCTGCTTTTCGAGTGAACCAAGTTATCCTTGTGAAATATTAAAAGATTTGACGTTTGCTCAGCCAGTGGTCGAGGAAGGCCCGTCGCAGTGGGGCTCAATGACTGTGGGGTACTAGCGCTGAGACTGAAACCGAGAACGTGGTTTAAATAAGCGACCGTATGGTATGGTTTGTATGGTATGCTCCTCCATGACATCCGAAATAAAATATTGACCTCCTTGCCGTTAGACAAGTGTGGTAAAATCCCTCACCCCTCCATAGGTTCCGAAGCCACCATTGTACACATAAAATATCTTTAGTGCTATACTATTGTTGTCTTAACCGGAAGAGTGGTGCACATGCAATAAACGGAAAAGCACGAACACAGCGGTGTGCGCTATATTTAAAATTATACGGCAGACCAACTTTTCCTGATATGTTGGAAGAGCGTAGCGAAAAAGTCACGAGAAAAAGAAGAGAAAACGACCGACGTGGATCTGCGATATCGTAGCTGTTGTCACCGCATACATTCACTCTGAGCGTCAATTTAGCTCAGAAGTGTGTCAACATAGTAAAGACAAAGACTGCCGCCTGTATCCACAAAACACGGTTTCCAAAAACACAGCCTTATCCAGCCAAGCCAGGCGTCGTACGATGGCTGCAGCTCATTGGAAGCAGCGTGACCGCAGTTCCGAAGTTGGGGACGTCATCCCGTGGCGCTTTGTTTCCCTCGGAGAGCCACTTAGTTGTGGTCCATATGTTTACGGGCCTTATTCTCGGCAAACAGCCACGCCCATTCTTTAAAGGGTTTGCAACCACACCTACGGCAGCCGACGACGCATTGTTCAATGCTGCGAGCACGAAACTCTTTCCTGGCTCGTTCATTACAGTGATTCAATTACTCGTCCTTTCCAATCAGAGCTCCATTTTCGCATTCGTCGCACAGCGCCCATGTGAAACTAACTTTCGAGTAAATCGTGTTTCTCGGGCATTTTACGTAGCTTTCTGTGTCAATGCATTAAAGCAATCGAATTTAAAGACAGACCGCCGAATCCGGCGCGCAGTGCAAAGCTTCAAGGCCCAGACACGTCGCGGTGAATCAGTGGTTATGGCATTGCACTGCCTATTTTGAAGCGGTGGGTTCAATTCCAGCCACGGCAGCCGCATTCCACTGAGGGTGGAACGCCAAACGAGTCGGCAGAGCCCATCTCCCGATGACTGTCAACGGTAATGCGTTTAATGCGTAGCATTGAATCAAAGTAGCGACACAGCGTGTTGCCACAGTCGAAACGAGTTATGTTTGAGCCACGTACAACGTCGGGACTCCTCTCTCACAGTTCCCTAAGAATTCTCGGCACCACCTAGCGGCGGCACTGAGAAGCGTGAGCGTAGTATCCGAAATGCATGTTGCTTCGGTGCCCGCGAACGCTGATAAACACGTCATGTGGCTGCTAATCTCCTGTTTCGTGTTTCTTTCTGAACACGCTGCGTCATCTGGTGGCACTGCCAAGAAGTCCGCGCGTGGCCTCTGAGACGACAAGCCTGCCGCGCCAGTGGCTCCGAGCGCTGAGAATTGGTCCTTCGCTTGCCGCGCACCCAGTGGCACATACGCAGTGCACTTGTGGCATGCTTTCGAAGCGTCGGGTTGCTGTCCTTGACGAACCATGTGACGTGGGTTCAATTCCGCCCTGAATCGGGGAAATTTAAAGGGTCATTTTTGTCCTTGTAGAGCGGCACACACTTACTGGCGCATAACTGACCAAGCAGGCATCAAAAAGGTTTATTGAAGACCAGAACATACCCATTGGTACATACCCAGTCCTCCAAGTCGGCGTTGAAGAGTTTTATTAAAGAGTGCTACATACTCAGTACCGCAGTTACAATAACCCATGTCTCTTACCGCTCGCCGGACGCAACACAGGCCGCAGAGGTGGCCATCGCTTGAGGTGGCCTCTCAACCCACCTCAAGGGTCCTCATCACGGACTCGCGCTACGCGTGTTCCAGATGCCTCCATGGTACTACAGCCCCTCTAGCCGCCCACCTTTTTCGGACAGCCTCATGGCGCTTTGACCTTCACTCCATCCGCATCGTCTGGTCTCCTGGCCACGCGGGTCTCCCCGGTAATCAAGCGCCACCTGCCACTGCCTGCGTCTCTCCCTCCCGGGCCGTTACCACCTGGTGCCAAGTCCGTTACCACCACGTTACCAAGTCCTGGTGCCTCCGCTCCGGAACCCGACAGCTCGCCTTCGAACCGCGGACCTCTTTTGCCCTCGCCTTCGAACTCCGCCCTCTTTTGCCCTCTTCTGCCAGCGCGCCTCGCTTTTCTGGTGCTCTGGCTCTGGTCTTTTTATGGCGATAGCAATTATATGAACACTCAAAGAGGATTTCTGCCGCCAGCGTCGTCTTCGCCGTCACCGTGAGGTTACGTATGACGTCAATGGCGATGAAATCGTCAGCGCGTGCCCGACGCTGTATGTGCGAATGAAATACCGCGAGGGATGCGCGCTTTCACGGGGAACGAACACACGGCGGAGAACTAACGCACGTTCTGTGCCGTGCTCCCTGAAGGGCTGCAGAATTAAGCGTCTATTTCCTCCTTTACAATCACCATACATATATATATATATATATAGAGAGAGAGAGAGAGCAAACGCGACTTCTTCTGTCGCGCAAAAGGCCGTGGGGGGACGGCAGGGAGGGAGGGGAGGCCATGTTTAGCTGCGGCACCAAATGCGTATGGCACAGCCATACGCATTTGTGCCATCTGTGCTACGCATTTGTGCCATCTACGCATCTGTGTCATCGACGCCGTATGCGTCGATGGCACAGAAAGCCACGAAAGCCTTGTTGCACTACCTCAAGTCGACAGGTCTTGGCGACCGTCTGTAGACTTCGTGCGAAGTTTCAAATGTGCGCGACACTGTGCTGTCTCTATTTCTTTCTCTCTCTTTTCATCCCTATACCTCCTTTCCCCAGTACAGGGTAGCAAACCGGACGTGCGTCGGGTTAACCCTCCTGCCTTTCCTCTCTTCTATTTCTCTCTCTCTGGTTCTATGCTTACGGAAGCCCTACATGCTTACCCTAAACATTGACGTGTCCGACGGCTTGGTTAATGGGGCGGTGGGTCACCTCAAGCACGTGCAGTTCGACGAAATGAGCCTCCCAAAACGTGTTTCGCTCCACTTTCACTGCCGAACAGCTGGCAACATTGCTCACCTGAAGGCCAATCCGATTCGCCAAGTTGCTGGTTCTGTCGTACCTGTCGATTCCGTTCCGATAGAACTGCGCACCGCCACTGTGACTTTGTACTGAACAACGGATGTGTCCTGCCGTCGCAAGCAGCTCTCCGTTATGCAAGCGAGCGCTGTCACGATACATAAGGCGCATGGCGGAACGTACAGCGAGGTGCTGTATGATTATCACAAGCGCCATCCCCAGAAAATAATTTACGTTGCGTTGAGTCGAGCCACCACTCTGCACGGACTCTACTTAACCAACGCAGAGGATGACTTCACCTTCTACCACTGCAGAGAAAACAAGCATCGGGCCTTGTCAGACGCATTTCGTCGGTTACAAAACCATAAGCTCAACACGATCGCGGCCGAGTGCTTTGCCGTCCAATAAGAGCCACTCCTACCATACTGGTTCCGGATCGAGGCTGTCCTGAGCCCGGCAAATCAGACCTCGGTGCAATTTATCAGCAGCCTCGTTTCCGGGGTGCCCAGAGTGAGCCAGCACCCACCGGAGCTCGACCCTACGTTGGACAGAGCAGTGTTGGAATCGCTAAAGATGTATTTAGCATCCGAATGTGCAAGGGCTAAGGCGATGGCGGTCTCTTCTGCCTCCTCAGGTGTAGAGCCCGAGTGAAGATGGTGAGTTAGAGGTCGGAGTAGGGTTGGGTTGTAAGCAACTGCTATAGCTTCATGCGTTGTACATGCGACGTCTACTCAGATCGCATTCTTGGCTTGTCCATATACTTGTCGAGGGCATTTGCGCGAGCTACGCGGCGACAGATGTGATGCTGGGGAGGAACGTTTCGAGGAAGGGGTTTAACTACGAGAGCGGTAAGGACGTGTCGAGGAATGGCTATATACGAGAACGCCAGAAGTACTTCCGCTGTTCGAGCCGAGCTCTTACGGTGCTTCTACCTGTCGCTCTTTCTTTTAGGCTACATGAGTACCACAGGTTAGGTTTGAACTTTCATATAAGTTCAAACCTAATATAGCCACAAGGCTGGTTATCGACAATATGAGAGGCAGCATTTCATCGTTAACGTCATCCCATAATTCCAACTGATGAATATTGGAAGCATACGGCACGTTGGACAGAAAACATGTAGCATCACATACGAACAATCCCTTCGTCCAGTTATGCTTCCGTGGTTCTTCCTGGTGATTCCTTCGGAAACATAAGAATCCGTTTTACAGTGAAGCTGTAAATCGCTACCCCGGTAAATTCTCTGCGTCCGTGCGTGTACACCGCCGCGTCGACAAAGACAAATTTTCGTCTCCAGAGCTAGTGTAATTTTGAGTTCCCGCTTAGCATAATTATGTTTTCTCGTGTGTCCTAATTACAATCTGATGCTATCATGTCTGCGGGTTGTGTGTAAGTCGTGCTTTACAAATTTTTCTGACGCACTTTGAGAAAATAAATTAGTTAAATAACGTACTTGAGCCAGACGGTAGGTCTACTAGATTTGAAATATATGCTCCACTCCGGCTCACCTGCGTACGCGTGTGACGAACGTGTGCACACGGTGTATCTGTCCATGCTATGAGGGCACTCTGTCAGTTGCATTCATCGCGCAGTGTATGCTGCGACCGTAATCGACCACGGCGTCGAAGCACCAAGGGAAAGGGCACGAACGAGGTCGTGGACACTACATTGATCTCGACGGTGCGACGCCTTATGGTGGTGGCGCGTGTGTAACGTCGGCGACAGCTTTGCTGTACATCCACTTTCACAGGCTGGAATGGAGGCGGAAATTTTTATCTTTCTTTCTTCTCTAAGTCCTTTCACCTCCAACCTCAACATCTCTTGCATTTTCTGCCGTTGTTTCATTTGGCGTGTGTGCGTTTTTAACAGTGGAGCTGTATATGCCTACTCTTTCATAGGATTTTCAATGTCCTCAACTCAAAAAGTGGGACCTAGCCTGCTTAATGCGTTTTTGTACACGCGCTCACCTAGGAGCAACAGCGAACAATTAATAAAATAATAAAAAAGGTCCCAGGGCGTTGATATTCTGATACAAGACGGCTTATATTGCCTCTGGAATCTTCTCATCCCATCAATGCATATGCATTTAAAAGTGAAGGCGACTTTACGCCAATCGGTGTAACCTTGGTCTATGTGAGCTGGCTTCCCCATATTGTGTGTTGCAGTGAAGCTTACTCAGGAAGAAAAATGCAATGCGAACGGGGCCCGATAACACTATCGCGTTCCACTTTTAAAGGCGAAGCTTAAGCGCCCTCTTTTCTGGACAAACAAGCTGCTCACGAGGCCCAACTTCGGGACCACAGACGTGAGCAAGAGCGGCGGGCAGCACGCACCAGCGAGGAGGCGCTGAGGAGGCTGCCCGTAATCAGTGGGCTCGAGAGGAAAGGCCCTCGAATCGCCAAGCGATTAATGCGGTGCAACAACGGAGGTACCTCCCTCGGAAGGCTGATACTTACAGTGGTGCGGATGTGCGATTCCGCCGCAACTTCGTGGGAAAAACGATTGGCTTCAGTAGCCGCGTGTGTGACCGATTGTGGTTTGAAAACGACATATCGGTTATTCCGAACATTCGTTCCGTGACCAAACGCGACAGCGCCATTGCTGTGTTGGTATGGGTGGTGATCTTTGTGTAGTTCTTTTACAGGTCGCTGGTAGCCCACATTCACAGAGTGGAATGGCTGCGATGTTTTGTAGCGAGAGCTACATTGGCCATATCCTCGCCGTTTCCCGGCGCATCGAGCTGCACCGCGAGCTGAGCCGTTGCCTAGCAACCGCCACAGCTGGTAGTGCCGCTCGCCACGCCATGTGGCATGACGTCAGAGGAGGAGCCGGTGAAACCGCGTTGTAACAACAGAGGAGGAGCCGGCGTTGCATAGTAGAAGGGCGGCTCAGTGGGATTCGTCGGCAGATATGGAAAGTGAGTCGGAGAGACTGAAAGAAGCCAGGCTTCGTCATCGGAACGAAACCAAGAGGAGGCAGCGAGCCGAGGAGACGGAGGAAGAACGAGCCGCACGCCTGGCGAAGCGTTGTAAGTACGAAGCGGCCAGGCGAGTGGCTTCAGATGAGGATAGCACCCGATACGTGTTCAAGTCACTGGAGGACAACCCCTCATCCTTCCGCCTCACCGACCATCGGGCCATCTTTGTGGCTATTGAGAAACAAGATGAAGGCTTTCCAAATAAATGCGTTACACTTTAAAAATGTCTAGTCTTTAATGTAACCATAACTTAACGAGAGGTAACAACCAAGCCTAAACACTCAGACGTACACAGCGAAAGGATAAAGATGTAACCGTAGAGAGAACCAAGCTAAGCAATAAGCACACCCAGGCATAACTGAGTTAAGCCACAGCCAATTTTTTTTTTTCAATTACCATCGTTACATTTCTTAGTCGCCAGTGTTAGTATTCACTCTTGTATGATTCTCTTGTATTCACTCTTCTAGGTTATTCAGCGGTATGAGCTCCGGGTATCCTGGAAAATTATAGGTGACGACCAGCCACCACTTTCCCTCAAAAAAGAACAAATTCATCGCAATGCGCTGCCATGGCCCATCTGGAATCTTGGCCTGTTGCAGAGGCATCTTTCGGTTAGTGCTCTGCTTGAGGCGGCTGTGGCAGTTCTTAACAAGTCGTTCAATGTCCGCGCCGATACTTGGTCACCAAACTGAGCTCTTGGAACGTGCCCGGCCCTTCTGAATTCCGAAGTGTCCCTCGTGAATTATTTGCCGTAGTGTGAATTGGATCACTATCCGAGAGCCGCACATGAGCATGTTTTTAACAAGGGCAATGCTTTTGCCTCTCATTCCAGTAAGGCTTCCGGTCAAAACCCATCGTCTCGACGGCTTGGCCAGCCTTTTGTAGTAAGGTTGATAAGAGCTTGGCATACCAGGTCTTGCTCTTGCTCTTGGGCGATAAGTTGGAAACTCGACGCTGTTACCGCGACTGACGAAGCCACCAGTCAAAGATAGCCCTGGATCTCGCCCTCCAGTTCCATGGATTCCGTTTGTGGAAGAGGTGACCGAGAAAGGGCGTCCGCCCACGTCAGGTCCCGGCCTGGAACATACACAGTCATACGTGTAGCGCATCAGACGCATGCGCATTTTTTGGAGTCTCGGGGTTAGTCCGTCAAATCTTTTTGACCCAAACAAAGGCAAGAGTTGCTTGTGATCTGTCTCGAGGCTAAACCGCTTTCCTACGAGATAACTGCGGAACTTTTCACTAGCAGACACGAGGGAAAGTCCTTCTTTTTCAATTTGGGCGCATCGCCGCTTGGTGGTTGTAAGAGTTCTGGAAGCATAAGAAGTCACTTTGAAGTGACCGTCTTTTCGCCTTTGGCGCAGGACAGCTCCAAGACAGTACGATGAGGCGTCTGATGTCACCACTGTTTCCATGTTTCGATAGTAGATTCCCAGAACAGGGTCCAATGAATGAAGAGTCTTCCACTTCCTGGAGGCGGCTTCCTGCTCGGGACATCACACAAAATCCTGTCTTGAGCTCATCATGAAAGAAAGAGGCTGAAGGATTTCCGCCATGCGGGGCACAAAGCGGGCCAGATAATTTGCCATGCCCATCACGCGCCGTAACTCGGTCTTGGACGTCGGATGTGGCATTTCTTTCCCCGCGTCAAGCTTTTGCTTATCGGGACGCACTGCGTTGTTCCGGATTGAATGCCCGCTGTGCGGGGGCGGTCCATCACTGCTCGAATCCACTCGTCATGCTGCGCCTGCGTGGCATCCCAAATAAGCACATCGTCAATGTGGCAGATGACTCCCTCCTGTCCTGAAAGAGCCTGTCTCATTCGTCTTTGAAAATGTTCGGTTGCCGACGAGATTCCGAATGGAAGTCGGCTGAAATAAAATCGTCCGAACGGCGTAATAAAAGATGTGTTCTTTGCTCCCTTCACTCAGCCACGGCCGCTGGATAAAAAAAAGGTGCGGCCTGCCGTGTGCATTGAAAAACCCGCATTTCCCCGAAGGGGAGTATGAGGAAGTGCGAAGCACGGGGTGATGCTATGAGGGGGGGCGCGCGACTAAACTGCAGAGCCGAGCGAAGGAGACGGCAGCGAGAGAGCATGACTGACGCGCCGGCGCCACACACACAACACGTGACGGCGGAGCGAAACACGCCAGGCGGTTGGAGAGGGGGTGAGCGGTGGGGAGAGTACGCACACGAGGGGCTGTTACCGGGCGAGGAGGGAGCTGTCAGCACGAGGGGAGAGGCGGCGGCCGAGGGTGAGTGCAAACCTAACGGGGGGAGAGGCACACCAGCTGCATGGCGCCGTGACGTCACGGCGCGGAGAGGGTGCGAGGAGCCGGCGCGGAGCGCGCAGCCACGGCGCGGAGGCGCCAGCTGCACAACGCGCCGTGACATCACGGCGCGGAGAGCGGTGCGGAGCCGGCGCGGGGCGCGCGCAGCCACGGAGCGGAGGGCGGAGCGCGCGCAGTCACGTGGGGCGTGACGTCGCTGCGCCGTTGCTACAGACGCTCCTCTCCGCTCCTCGCGCCGTTGCTAGGGGAGAGGAGGAGGAGCGCAGATGCCGGCGGAGTTTTCGGGGTCGCTTAAGAAGTGCATTCGCACTTAAAACGGTGTGATCCGCCGCGGCGCCACACGTCGGGGGCTGTTCGGCATCGGCATGGCAAATGCGTCAGGAACGTGCCTGGAACTCCGTCGAGCGTGCCAGCTGACGGCGCGTTCCATCGCCGATGACTACTCGCGGACAACTTTCTGTGGCAATGAAGGGAAAGCTACGGGTGCGTGGATGCTGCACATGTGTTATCGCGCCAAGTAGTCTGTCAGCGTTTGACACTGCTTTTGGTTGCTCGGAATAGGCGCTGAAGTGACGCAGCTTCCACGTGCGACGCTTTCGCGTTTGCCCAGGAGTGGAAGGGAAATGCCACAAAATAAGTAAACATTTACACTCTGTGGTGTGTTCTGTCTTATTTAACTGTTGCTAATAAGCTGTTTATGTTTTTTCTTCCCCATCCTAAATGAACCTGGATTAAAACACGGGACTCTTTTCAGAAGCGCTCTCACTTGTGCGCGCTTTGCCTCCGTAGCTTTCCCTTCATTGCCACAGAAAGTTGACCGCGAGTATAGCGCCGTTCGGCCCAGCCAAGCGGCCGACAATGCGGCTACGGCTGTCACATTAGCTCCCATTACAACGCGCCCGACTCAGCAGGCCGCACCTTTTTTTTTTATCCAGCGGCCGTGACTCAGCGGTATCTGCCAGAAACCCGAGTTTGCGTCGAGTTTCGAGAACGTATTGGCTCCCCGTAGCATTCCGAAGGCGTACTCAACGGCAGGGATAGGATGCCATTCTCGTTGAGATTAGGAAATAATCAGTCAGAGTGTTTTGGTCAAAGCGTCGGCCCCGACCGCCATCGAAGTACCGGTTCCGGTCAGCGACTCGGCCGGCGCCTCCAAGCGCAGGGCAGTTTCCAGTAAGGAAGAATCAGTTTCGCAAACGAATGAGGTCAAGGGCATGCTGGCCACGCTCACTACGAGCGTAGAGCAGTTACATCAAGGCTTAGCACAGGTGCAGGTCACCCTAGGAGACCCGAAGAGAGGCCTAGGCGGGCTGGCCGATCGCATGGACGCCCTCGAGTGTCTGGTGATCCCAAGTACTACGTCCACAACTCCGATGCAGGTCGTTGTTCCGCACGCGTCGTCGACTATAATCAGGGCTACGATCACATCGACGCATCTGACTAGGGGGGGGGGGGGGGGGGGGGGACGTTTTATGTGCGGCTTTGCTTACAGCAGGTAGTACAGAAAACTTGTCCACTCATGGATAGTTCGAAAGAAGCGTTCAGAATTTGGCAATGGAACTGCAGGGGCTACTCCAATAAGAGGGTTCCATTGCAGCAATATTTTAGATTACTAGCTAACAAACCACAGGTAACAGCATTACAGGTAACCCTAGTGTCCGCCGCATCCCTCCCCGGTTATCGGGCCGTCTCCGGTCAACCCGGTAGTCGGAGAGAATGCGCGTTAGTTGACAAGAAGCTTACGCACTTGTCTCCCGACTTGAAGCTGGCGAGTTGCAAGGTCCAATACGTCATGGCGGAGGTTCTGCTCAACACGAGACACCGCAACCAGCGGAGAAACAGCGTGTTTATACTCAACCTCTACAGCAATCCCAGGGCATGGCCGCTGGATAAAAAAAGGTGCGGCCTGTCGCATCGGGCGCGTTGCAATGGGAGCAAATGTGACAGCCGTAGTTGCATTGTCGGCTGCTTGGCTGGGCCGAACGGCGCTAGTCATCGGCGATGGAACGCGCCGTCGGCTGGCACGCGCGACGGCGTTCCAAGCGCGTTCCTGACGCATTTGCTATGCCGAAGCCAGACAACAGCCCCCGATGTGTGGCGCCGTGGCGGATCACACCGTTTTCGATGCACGCGGCAGGCCGCACCTTTTTTTTATCCAGCGGCCGTGCCCAGGGACTCCAGAGAGCAGTTCGAGGCGATATTTAAGAAGTCCGTCGACCTGGCCAGCACCATCCTCTGGTCGTCGTCGGGCACATCAACGCCCCGTATGGACTGTGGGGCTACATCTACGACACGAGCAAGGGCCAGGGTCTGTGGCAACGCCAACGAAATGGACCTCACGCTCATCACAGACAACGCGTTCCCGACCCGAATCGGCAACTCGGTGAGCCTGGACGCCACCCCCGATCTGGCGTTCGTGAAGAACGTCGCGGGAGCCGAGTCGAGTAACACGGCAATGGAGTTTGGTAGCGACCATTACGTGCTTGAGACCCCATTCGACGTCGCCCGATGCAAACCCAGAGAGTTCACCCTCACAGACTGGGACTATTTTCGCAAGCTCCGCGACAACGAAAGCGCTCCCGTCCCAAGAGTGACGCGGAGTCGTCCACCAAGAAGATCGTCACCGACCTGCAGGTAGAGAAGATGGACAGCAGGCTAGCCCGTCTTATCGAGGCCAAGCAGGCGCTGCTCCTGCGATGGAAGGAACAGAGGTTATACCTAAGATTCAGGAAAAAGATCTCCGAGCTCAACAAGGCCATCGAAGATCGCTGTCCGATCCTCGGCAAGCAGAAATGGGACGAGGTCTGCGACTCGATCTACGGGCAGATGCGCAACGGCAAGACGTGGGGCATGCTCAAACATCTCCTAGACGAGGGCAGCACCAGATCCCGCCAGAGACACGCTCGCCAGAGCGCTGCATGAAGGTACCAGATCTTGTTCCGGGGACGAGCTGGTAGCGAAGCTCTAGGGGAAGTACCTGCCCGTAAAGCACGGAGACGAGGAAGTCCGGTTTCCCGACTACCCCGGCCCGGCCCGTCCGGAGTTGGAAGAAGACTTCACCGTGGCGGAAATCATCAAGCCGTTTTTGCACTCAACGGCAAGTCTACGCCAGGCCCCCACGGCATCAGCAACAAGATGCTGCGGAACCTTGATGAACGTTCAATCGAATACCTCACCGAGAAGATCAACGGGACGTGGAGAAGCGGCAGTGTCCCAGAGAACCGGAGGCCTGCCAACACCGTCTTGATTCCCAAACCCGGCAAGGCTCCGAACGTGGGCAACCTCCGACCCATCTCTCTAACGTCCTGCGTCGGGAAGGTGGCGGAGCTTGTCGTCCTCAACAGACTAAGCAGGTATCTCGAAAACAACGTCTATACTCACAACGTGATTGGCATCCACGCCGGCCTCTCGACGCAGGACGCCATGAATATGATCAAACATCACATCATCGACGGCAGTACGAGGGACTCCAGGGCCCTGCTCGGACTCGACGTCGAGAAAGCATTTGACAACGTTATCCTCGAATACATCCTGGCGTCCATCGCGGACCTCAAGCTGGGCCCCAGGCTGTATAACTACGTCCGTTCGTTCCTGACGGGGGAGAAAGCGAAGCTGCGGATCGGCGAATTTGTCTCCGACGAGGTGCTCCTGGGCCCACGCGGCACGCCGCAAGGTTCGGTCATTTCGCCCACTCCCTTCAACATCTGCATGGTCCTCCTCTCGAGGAAGCCGGCCCAGGTTGAAGGTATCAAACACACCATCTACGCCGACGACATCATGATCTGGTGCACCTGTGGCAGCGAAGGGCAAGTGGAAAACTTACTGACAGCAGAGTGATTTTCCGTTCACGCGCAGGTGAAGTGTCCGCCGCTGCAACATTGGGCAGCCCCCAGGGGTCACCCATAAGTCCACTGTTGTGGAACATCATCATTTATGGCTTATTAGAACTCCCCTTCCCTGCTGACGTGTTTGCACAATCGTACGCTTATGACACGGTTGTGGTGATTTTGGCTCGCAACCGCTTAGAGTTGGAGGCGAAATCTTCCATCGCGCTCGGGCTGATCTCCGCCTGGGCGCACCGCGGCAAAGTAGTCATCAGTGCCGAGAAGTCTCACTTCCTCTACTTCTCAAACAGTCATTCATCTTCATCTGGTCGCATCCGCCAAACCATTGTTCGCGTGAACGGACAACCACTGAAGTCTCGGACATCCATAAAAATTCTCGGAGTGGTTTTTGACACGCACCTAACTTTTAATGATCACCTGAATTATCTTCGGACTAAATCAGATCTTCTTTCCTCCCGTCTCCTCCTCTTTCTCCGCATGCACTACTCGATGTCGCCATCTGCTCTCCGCCTTCTCTATAATCAGGTTCTGCTACCGTCTCTTACATATGCATCTCCAGTTTGGTGGCCGCCATTTCCTACTTCACAGTTTAAGTCAAAACTTCTATCCATTCAGCGCACCCTGCTATTAACACTCACCGGCGCATTCCGCACAACGAGAACGTCATCTCTACAAGTCCTGGCAAATACCTTACCACTCCCAATAGAATTAGCTCGTTTAAATGCTCAATTTTCACTATTTACACTCAAAGCCATTACCTCCT
The DNA here is from genome assembly GCF_013339745.2 of Dermacentor silvarum. Taxonomy (NCBI): domain Eukaryota; kingdom Metazoa; phylum Arthropoda; class Arachnida; order Ixodida; family Ixodidae; genus Dermacentor; species Dermacentor silvarum. The sequence continues at coordinate 106,291,573 of NC_051161.1, forward strand.
ATGGCCCTACCACTTACTACCCGCAGCAAATCCAATTCCCTCTTAATCCCTGGGACATTCACCCCAGCCGGAAACACCACTTCCTCTTTCATCGCCTCCACATTCATGAGGTGCCCACTGTCACATCACTCCCAGTCTACCATCTCTACACGGATGGATCGTTCACGCCATGTTCCTCTGGTTCGGCGTTTCTACTTCTTAACGTTCACGGACAGCTTACGAAAGTTGGCAGATACAAAATCATTGACGCCACAAGTTCCTATTTAACGGAAACGTTTGCACTTCTGGAAGCTCTCACATACATCCGCTCTCTGTCAAACAATACTCCGGTACATATATACTCTGACTGTTTATCGTTATTGACTGCCTTATCATCTCTCACTACCACTAACCCGTATGTCTTTCAAATCAAACAACACCTGTTATCAATTGGTGCTCTCCGTCCCGTCGCTGTCTTTCACGTCCCCGCGCATAGTAGAGTTGAAGGAAACGAAATGGCCGACCTCTTTGCGAATTCTGCCGCTTCGCGGGGTCTGTCCAGGTTCGTCCTCGCCTCTCCGACCACCATCAAATCTCAAATGCGCACTTCATCCTATGCGCAGTGGAACGTGGCGTGGACGCGAGACAACACGGACACGGAACTTTTTCGGTGGATTCCCAACATAAATAATATTCCTATCTTTTTCCCGCCTACAAAACCACTTGCACACTTCATTAACGCACATGGCAGGATGCCTTTTTACTATTTCCGATTTAACCTCTCCCCTCATAGCAATTGTGCGTGTGGGATGCTATGCACCGACGTGCAACACTTTTTTAATGAATGTCCTCTCACTAATCATCTCGCCCGTTTGTTAAAGGCCAACTCTCAAACGAGAATAACACCTAATCATTATAATGCTTTACTCAATAATAGGCGGACGAGAGCTTTACTCATTCAATTGTACCACCTCATAGCCTCATTCACATTGCCGGCAACTGCGTAATCTGACCATGTTCAAGCGAGTGTCCTCCCCCCCCCCCCTTTTTTTGTGTGTGTGTGTTTTTTTTACTCACTCTCAGTTTTCGTTACCTGCTGTCCTTTGTTATGCCAACAAAGGTGGAGCTTGCCTCCGGGGACAGTTGGGACGGAATGTCTGGTACATACCATCATCATCATCACTCTCTCTCACTCCTTTTTCGCTCATGATTGCTTCTTTGAGCCAAAAGGTCATCCCTGGGCTAGCCTTCCAGGCCTTCCGTCAATGGAGCCATTAGGTCCTGCTCGGTGCCACGGGCCCGGACTGGCAATACTGCTGATGTCTCATGGAAGCCTTCTTCATGCACGCCAACCGTGGTGTCTGGACTTTCCCTGCTGGTGTTTGCTGTATTTTTTTTCTTTTCCTTGCTTTTCTATCTGTGTTATTTATTTATTTTTTCCCTTTTATTACTCTATTTTCTTTCTAATTGTATGTATGTCTGTGAAATACGTGTGTGTTTAAAATAAAAAGCTGAGACGCGACATGCCACGCCATGGCAGACACTTAGCTCCCACCTTTTGACAGGACTTGCCAGAATATCTTCTCCGCCTTTTGGGTCGGCTCACCCTCGGCATTCTTTCCCATTTTTTTTCAATTGGCTTTTCCCTAAATTCCTTTTTGGGTTGCACCCTTATTCATTTTCTTTTGATTGGTTTAAGCCTGCGATACGTTAGTGGTGCGGGCTACCCTCATTTTCATTTAGGTTGTTTTTCTTGTTTCGAGGGACCCAAAAACAAGCCCACACAGCCGTGGAACAGGTCGGATCAGGCACAGGAACAGCCAGACCTGTTTTACAGCTCACCAAGGAACACCGGCCTAGGGTAGATGGACAGCGCGGCTCGTGACGCACGAAGGCTCCAACCAGGCACAGCTCACACCGGCACCGGCTCAGTCCAGGCACAGGAACACCGGCCTTGGGTAGATGCACTGCTTGGCTCGTTCGGGACGAAAGCCCCGACCAGGCATCTCAGTCTGGTGACATGGCTGCCCCTTCAGCGCTAAGCACCGGCTCTTCTTTCTCCTCATCCATCGCGCACCAAAACAGTCACGCAGATTCGGCCGCGCAATTCAAGCATAGTCTGCCTCTCATCCATCGCGCACCAAAACAGTCACGCAGATTCGGCCGCGCAATTCAAACATAGTCTGCCTATCACACCCTACCCGCATAGATTCAGGTCTAACAACGCTTCTTGGATGTATTTTCACCATAGATGGCGACTTCTTAGTCTACTATGCAGCAATTGCTGCTCCCCTAGCGTGTAAAAGCAAACTGTATACCCCGCTTTTCATCGTCTTCTACCTCCAACACGCACACTTCCTATAGTGGAGGAAACATATCGGAGTCCTTAATAACAGACCTTTACAGCGTAAGCTGTTTGGGGTCATTCGAAAAGTCGTTTCGGTCCGTGATGGTGTCTGCCACCGCGGCTGGTGACCGTGACCGCTATCGCAGGAAATGCGAAAAAAGTACCCGATCCCGGCCGGCATCGAGCCCAGACCCGCTGCACGGGAGTGGGATACTTTACCACTGAGCGTTTTCTATCAGGCTGCGGAAAATGCCGAATAAACGAGCCCTAGGCGGGCGCGCAGGCGCAGACGATTAGATGCGATTCAGACGAGGCGCGCAATCAACACAATCCCGAGCCTCCGCCAGTATAGCGGCGCCATCTAGTTAAGGCGCATGCAAACGCAGCGTGCGCGATATGTAATTTGCATATAGCAGTTGCATGCTGCATGTAACGACCTGGTTAACTCAAGCAGGCTGGGTCCAGACTATTTGTCACCAACCCGTAGACTCCGATAAACACTCATGATCATCAACTACAACGTGCGATGGGGTGTGAACGTACGTAGGGATGTGAGATGTGCGCCACGAATTCTGGATACCTCTTCGGTACACGTTATGGCATCTCCTCGCAAGGTACGAACCGCTGCTGAAGAAGCGAATCATAGAGCTACGTGCGTGGCTACAACCAGGCACAATCGGGCTCCGCAGACTGCTGTGCAAAGAGCATTACAAGCCGCAGCTCGCCGTCGACGCCGGGCGGATAGTTCAGATTGTTCTCGTTAAAACGAGGCGAGGAGACTTTGCCGCTCGACCAGCTTACGCTGTGACTGTGCAGCGTGTGCCGTGCAGGCCTGTGACTTTTTTGCTATAGGGGCCCCCTTACCACTGAATACAGCAGTTCAGGCTGAATTACGGCCTCTGGAATGGAGTATTTCCACAAGAAATTGGAAGCTTTTACAAGCAACAGCGTCCTCACTGAACATTAAAAGCTTGCCGTGCCCTTGACGACCACTGAGCCCTGGTGTCCTATATTTAGGACATGCAGATCATTGCGTGCTGTGGGTTAATGGGCAAATAAGAGCCAAAACTACCCGATATAAATACACCCCTAAGCATATCAGAAACAATGCCCAAAATTATGATCACTACCGAGAAAATTGGCATTGAGTAAAATATTATCAAAAGACGTACATACTGTTGCAGTCGTGTTTCTTCCCTTCCGACATTTTGATTTCACCTCTAGGACTTTCTCGGGAAGACAAGGATGACGAAACTGTTGCCTATGCTGGCTGAAGTGTATGGGGAATAGCCCTAATTCGTTTTTGACTTTGCTAACCGTTTGCGTCATGATTTAGAACAATTTGTCTTCGTGTCATTTTTATAGGACGCCAGGAGCCGGAAGCCTTAAATCTGTCCATCACGTTGGAAAATAAACATCTCATACCCCCTTAAGCAATGGTTCAAACCCCCGTAAACGTGGCCACCTCATTACGACGACAGAAGACAGACAGGCAAGAAACTTTATTAAGGTCCTGAGGAGCCAGCCATTGGAGCCCCAGAGAGGACCCCTGGCTAGCTGTTGGCTAATCCCATGTTGGAGCCGGGAGGCCATGCCTCTCTGCTCTCTCATGGCCCCTTAGGACAGCCTTGGACTGGGCTTCCTGTTAAGTGCTCGCGATGGCCTTCTCCCAGCCCTCGCTGTTGTCGAAGTCATATAGCACAGGGCACTGCCAGAGCATGTGGTCTAAAGTACAAAATTCTACTCCGCAATCCAGATAATGAGGAACTATTTCTGTGTGGGAGTCTCCTCGGGAAGCCTCTCGAGAGGGATGAACCCGTCTGAAGCATCCTGAGCGTACCGGGCTGTGCTCTACTCAATTTGGGATAGGTGGAAAACGTCGCTGCTCCCCTTTGTAATGTGCCGTAATTTATGGAACGTAAGTAGAGGGTCAGTATGACCAATAGTCTCCGAACGCGCAGAGGTCCCACCCCCGTCGCGGCACGTGAGTTCTCGCGCATGGCGGTGAGCAATCTCACTGGGGCTTCGTGACCCGGCAAGACGTCGTCTCCCATGTGGGCTGGGAGCCAAGTAATGTGGTGGACAGAGTCTGTATCTGATGTCTTTTTTTTAGAAGCGCTGCCGCTTCTTTTGCTACGAGGCCCGAGGCGAAGGCCCTGACCGCCACGTGGCAGTCCGTGTAAATAATCGATCGTTTGGGATCAAGCATCACGATTGCGATAGAAACCTGCTCAGCCCCATCGATCACGTTATTCCTTACCGAAGCCGCGGAGAGAAGTTCACCCCTGTCGTTAACCGCGGAGACTGAATTTATCCACGCAACCATACTGGGCGGCACCTACAAAGGATTCAATGCCTGAAGTGTTCTATAAAAACGACTTAGCTAGCGCTACTCGCTTTCCCTTATTGTGGTGCGGATGTACATTTCTAGGAAATGGATCAACGACATAGGTATCTCTGACCTTAGCAACAAGTTGCACCATCTCCCTTAGGCTGAAGCTAGGTCGAAAACCCGCGGCCTCCAGAAGACGTCAGGCAGCCCGGGGGCCCGAAAGCCTAACAACCTGTGCAGACCTTTGTGCCTCAATGAGCTCGAGAGTAGTGTTGTGCACCCCCAGCTGCATGAGTTTCTCCGTGCTTACTGTAATCGGGATGCCCAACACTTTCTTCATGTTTTTTTCGCATCAGGGTGTCAAGTTTGTCCCTGTCCGTTTTTCTCCAAGGTAAGACTGAAACAACATAATTGGCGTGGCTCATGAGGCATGAGTGATGCGCCATAAGCAGGTTGTCCTCACCAATCCCTCCTCTGAGTCTGCGTAGATTCCACACACCTGCTAGGTGCGCTGCGAACCAAAATCGGCCGCAGGGGCCTATGGAAGTGTCCGCTCTTATCCTTGTATGTTACTCTATGCCCACACCTAGTATCCGATGTTGTGCGCAGGGGCAGGTCGTCGGCGGGGGTCATAATAGCGCTTCTGTTTTTCTCGCGCGTGTGTGGCTTTTATTGCGATAGCAATTATATGGACACTTCAACCGGATTTCTGCCGTCGGCGTCGCCGTCGCCGTCGTCGTCGCCGTCGCCGTGAGGTTCCGTATAGATAAAATCTTCACCGCGCGCCGTATGCCCCAGCGCAAGCGTGCTGGGACGCGCGCTATCACGGAGAGCGAACGCACTCAATCCCCCACGCGCAAGCAACGAAGCGGGAAGCCAGCGCCGGAGGGAGCGGGGGGGGGGGGGGGGGGCACTTCTACTGTGCCAACAACCGCGCTCGTCGTTCGACCGCACGGTCTCTTATCTCTCCCACGCGCAAGCAAGGAAGCGGGAAGCCAGCGCCGGAGGAAGCGGGGGGGGGGGGGGGGGGGGCACTTCTGCCAACAACCGCGCTCGTCGCTCGCCGCACCGTCTCTTATCTCCACACGGCTCTGACCTCTATGCGCCGCGTGCATTCGCGGCTCAGTTTCTGTTGAAGCGATAGACCGCACGTACCTTCGCCCGCAGCGGCGTATGCTTGCTGCCAGCGTTTTGACAGTCGTTGTCTGCAGTCATTCAGTGTGATCTCTTCATGTTTGTTTGTGCGCGCTCACACCACGCTTGTTCATTCAGTTAGTATAGTCGGGTCACATTTTCCAACGCACGCTACACATGTAATGCTGCCCGGATCGGCAGTGCAGCGCTACACGTGTGTCCCTTCGCACGCGCGCTGCCCACGGAAGCGCTTCTCATCAACACCACCGTTTCACACGCGCCTTCTCGTGGTCATCGAGTCTCTCTTCATGTCGGTCTACTTACGCCGCAGCACACCTGCTTACTTAATCAGCTCATGTTTACTACAATTCATATTGCTACCAAAGCCGCTCACCTTACTTCGTATGACATTGCTGTGTTGCTATCGCATGCATTGCTTCGCCCTTAGGGCGAAACTGTGACATTTTTTTCCTTCCCCGCAGCTCTGATTTTCTGGCAGACGACTGTGCGACTGTCAGGGCGTGTGACGCTAACGGGAGCATCTAGCCTGAGAACCGCTTTCAGCTGGGGCAGCTTCGCATATACGATTTCATACGGCGTCACACCAGTAGAGGTCTGCAGCGCTGTATTAACCGCATAGACAACTGCCGGCAGGTGGATGTCCCAGTCGGCCTCTCCTTTCTGTACTACTTTTGTATATAGAGCGATCCTTGCCTGATTTCTCTGGTTCGTTCGCTCAGTAAGGCCGTTTGCCTGGGGATGAAACGCGGATGTTTAATGATGCTGCACCCCTGCCGTGGAAAGGTACTGTCGTAGTTCCTGGCTGCGAAATGTTGTGGCACGATCAGATAATAATTTCTTTGGAAGCTTTGCCTCCATTCAAACCTGTGTTGCAGAAAATCGACTAAATGAGCGGATACCAGCAATGGCACCGCTGCCACTTCCACGTATTTGGACAAATATTCCACAGCTACAACGATGTAGAGGTTTCCAGCAGTGGAGGTGGGTAGCGGACCTATGTAGTCGATGTCAACCGTATGGAAGATGTCTTAGGGTATCTGAACAGGTGTTAACAGTCCAGGCTGGCACCCCGGCAGTCGCTTAAACTTTTGACACGCTTCGCAGGTAGCTAGGTAGGAGCGCACATTGCTTTCCATCTTCGGCCACCAAAAGCGTTCTTGTAGCTGGCGGAGCATGGCTCGTTGGCCGATGTGGCCTTCCTTCGGGGGTGTCATGAATGGCTCACACTATCTCTGTGCGAAAACATTTCGGAACCGCCAGGAGGTAACGTTCTTGTGAGCGGTCCTTCTGCCACTGACGACGGTACAATAAAACATTACGTATTGCAAACACCGAGTTTGTTTTTGTGCCAGTTATAGAGGCAACAATTTTCTCGAAGTCTTTGTCCTCTTGTTTCGGTTTGGTCAATTCTACTTGGACAAAAAAGATGTTATTTTACCTGTTTCGTTACAAACGTTCGAGGGGGTTACGGGATAAGGCATCGGTGATATTATTCAAGACTCCGGCACGATGACGCACGTCGAAATCATATTCTTGACGCGTGATAATCCACCGGGCGAATTTCTGCTTTAGCTGTTGCTTGGAAAACATCCACGTTAACGCAGAATTACCAGTTACCAGGGTGAATCTGCGCCCGAACAGATAGTGTCGGAACTTGTCATTCATTCTCCACATGACTGGTAGACATTCCAGCTCATTGGAGTGATAGTGGTGCTGGGTGTCGGAGAGTTTTCGGCTGGCATAAGCAACGATGTGTTCGACGCCATCACGATCACGTTCAGCAGCACTGCCCCTAGACCCACTTGGTTGGCATCGGTGTACACTTCAGTGCTCAAGTCCTTATTGAAGTGGCTTAATACTGAACAGACAGTGAGCTTTTTTTTCTTTATCGTCCGGAAAGCGTTGTCTTGCGCGGCGCCCAACTAAAACTGCGCGTCCTTCTTAAGGAGATCAGTCAGGGGAGCTGCGATCGAAGCGAAGTGTGGAATAAACCTCCGCAAATACGAAGCCATACTCATAAATGACTGAACCTGTTTTAAGCAGGTGGGTGTGGGTTATTCGGACACTGCCTCTATGCGCTCTGGGAGTGGCTGGATGCCGTCAGGGGAAATATTATGTCCAAGGTACGCTATCTTAGACAGACCAAACTGGCACTTATCGCGGTTTAAGCGTAACCCCACCTCATGAAGTTTGTATAGCACTTCATCTAAATTGCGAAGGGGTTCATCCTCGGTGGTTCCAACAACGAGGATGTCATCTAAGTAGACCACACGGGCTTGGTTCTTCAGAGGCCCTAGAACTGAATTCAATGTGCGTTGAAATCTACTAGGAGCCCAAATTGCATGTGATTGAATTTATACAAGCCGGACGGAGAGCGAAAGGGTGTCTTGCACTTATCTTGTTCAGCGACGTTGATCTGCCAATACCTGCGCGTAAGTCGAGCGACGAAAAGAACCTGTAGTGGCGGACTGTGTCAATATGTAGTCAATGCGGGGTAAGGGGTACGAGTCGGGGGTCGTGCTCTTTTTGAGGTGCCTAGAATCCACACGGAAACGCAAGGACCCGTTTTTCTTCCACACAAGCACGATGGGCGCTGCCCACGGACTTGATGAAGGCCTAATTATGCCTGCGGTGAGCATTTCGCGTACTTGATCTGCGATCACGGAGCGCTCCCTCTCAGCGTATCTTCTCAATGGTACGCATATCGGAGAATAGTTCCCTGTCGGTATTCAATGCAAGAACATCTTTGTGCCCGGGAGATCGGCGGTAGTGTCAGCGAACACCGCTTCATGGCGAGCCAGTATCGAATTTAATGTAAGCGAACGAAGCGGCTCACCTCTTGGTGTTGGCTGGGGCATCACAGTAGTCTCAGTTAACGCAGGCCGGAGCTGGACATGGCCGCGATCGATGGTGAGTTGAATGTCGTCGGACAGTAGAGAATCTGATCCGAGAATCATGTCGGTAGGCAGGTCCTCGAAGACGGGAATGGCCGGGAGAAACTTCGTCCCTGCTGTTGTCCAGACATAAACGTCGAGGCATGCCCACTGGCATCACACTGCCCCCTAGTCCGTGGATTGCGTCCACGGGGAAATGGTGTCGGGAGCATGACGCTGGTATAGTGCCATCCGCTCGGCGCCAGTACCAATGAGTGCGGACAAGTTGCTTATTCTTTCGACATGCACTGGTAGCAGTGGAGTTGGGAAGGCCTGTTACTGAATTCGGGACTGCGGCGATTGGCAGCATTCCTTGGCGTGGTGTCCAAGACGTCCAGAAGAAAAGCAGCCCCGGCGCGCTGAGAAGGGTGGCGACTGCCCGCCCTGCGGTGCGCCGAAAGTGAGACGGCGTCGAGTACACTGCTGCAGTTCCACTGCCTTGTGAGCGAAAACCAGGGGTGTGATCTCAGGAGACTGAGCAGGCAGGATGGCAGCATGAGTATAGTCGCACAATCCGACGATCCCTTACTGGTGGGCAGCAGGAGACGGCCATGTGAGGCCACAGTCGTTGAGGAGTCGGAGCTTATCGTAGACGTAATTGGTAACGTCTTCAGTGGGCGCTTGTCGGCGCGACCGCATACACATTATTTGGTCATCGTATGTTGATGAGAGCGGGCTGAAGGCAAGCCATAAAGCTGCACTCCATTCGGTGCAAGTTTGGTGGTTACAGCCATCGTATCGATGTCATGCCTTGGCGGAATGACGAAGTCGACTCTCGGCAATCGACATTTTGAAGTCGTCAGGCCAAGAGTGCCGACTGGCCAGGGAATGGATGGTTTGCAGCCAGAGTGTCGGGTACGGCAACCCTCGAAATTCCGGAATTTCTTTGAGATGGCGGAGGGAGGCAGCGCGGTACGTGCCAAGGCTGTGGCGACGGAGATGCTGTCGTCTTCGAAGTACTTGGTCATGGCAGCGATTTCCTGTCTGAATACAGCGAGGTCGCTGGAATACACATTCAAGGTAGGAGGGATGATCTCTGGCTTCTATGCTGAGGTCGCTTGCGGCGCGGTACGGGAAACAAACCCAAGTGAGCGTGTACGCCGTCCCTTGGCGCCGACGTAGTTTCGATATCCACGGCAGTTCAGTCGCTGACCTGAGCTGTGCTGACGGTTAGAGACAGCGTGCTGGCTTGGACCGGAGTGGTAGTGAGCTCGGTTGCAGAAGCCAGAGTAGTAGCAGCGGCACGCGGAAGTGTGCGTCTGCTCCGCACACGGCGTCCAACTGCAGGTCGTCCAGCAGAGGATAGGTGATTGTCCTGTGCGCAACCAGCATCTCTGGGGGTCGGCACTCAGTGTTGCGATGGGGGTCGCATGTCTCGTCGACGATTATCTCGTCGCAATTGGGCACGTAAGGCAAGAGATTGGGCACAATGAGCAACCGCTCTGCTCAGCCGCCGTGTGGTTCTTCGCAACGTTGTCGCAAAATGTTCGAGGCTCGTCGTTGAGCTCGAATCCGCCGCGCTTGACGAAAAACCGCGAGCATTGCGCGACTGGCCTTTCGGGCGTCTCACGGTGTCTTGCGCGTCTTCTGCGTGCGGGCAGGTCTTTGATGATGATGACCTTCACCCAGGCCTCCCTCAGTGCGCTGTGAACGGCAGCGAATTCGGCTAATCACTGCGGTGACATGCAACGATGTGGCTCCCGCGAGTCAGGAAGCATGTGCCTCCTACGATCCGTGGACACGTCGGGTACTTGGAGTGGGAGTGCGGGTGCCTCCATGCGCCCCGGCGTTGATATGTTTGGGAGCCGTCTCACTGACTGCTGTGGACCGAAAGTGGATCGGTCTCTGGAAGTGATGGTACGGAGTCGGATGTCGATGCGGAGTACGAGACCCGTGGGAGTAAAAAGGGCTCACATTCTGGGTAGACAGCGGGGCAGGTGGCGCGTCGACCTGCCAAAACCTTGCCGGGTGCAGCTACAGTGGCGAGTTGCTGCGGATTCCTAGCTTCGCGGGGTTTTCGTCGCAGCAGCTCAGCTGGCGTAGACTGCCACCTGAAAGTAGCAGCGCTGACTTGCTGCGTGTTCAGAGCTTGTGGTGGAGCCGGTGGTGCAGGTTTGTGATGCGCCACCCGGTGGTGGGTCGACGCAAGAGCGGTGGTCGCCATGCGCTTCCCACCTGTCTGGAGTGGAGCCGATCACGACACCCGGTGAGCCGGCTTCTGCGTCGGCGAAGCTTGCGGGCCTCTCTGTCAAGGCGTTACTGGGCACGACTGGCGCGTCAAAGCGGTCTACCTTAGGAGCGCTGGTCGCTGTGCCGTGCTGGTCGGGCTCGTCGCTGGCACACGCGAAAGGGCGAAAAACCGCCATCAGAGGAGCACTCCATTCTGCCCAGGACCGCTACGTGTGGCCTTCGTAGTTGTCCCACGTCTTGGCGCCACCTCGAAGTCGCCCCGCTGCAACCAGCCATATCCTGTTGTCTGGCCAGGCATGTCATGTCCCGAGCGCGTTGGCTGCTTGTACCCACAGAAGGGGGTCATTCTAAAATCCGTAGAACTCCGGTGGTTCTGAGGAAGCCTGTGATGGTAAGGCTGCTAGCGGGAAACAGGAGGTGGCTGAAACGATGTAGTGTAGCTGCTGCGACAGCAGCGAGATGGCTCGCATGACGTCCGATGAGCGAGAGGTGGAATCCGCGCACCCTGAGGCGGCGGCAGCGGCCGCCGTACTCGGGCCAGCCGGACCAGTGGCCAAGGGAGTATGGACGACATTCGTTGAGCCAGGGCTGGTGGCGGCCGCGGTACTCACTGTAGCCGGAAGCATGGCCAGGGGAGCGCGAACGGCGTCCCTTGCTGGCTGAGATCTCGATGATGTCATGGGCAGCAATACAGTGCATGGGAAGCGTGAAAGGCGTTCTCTGGCCACAGGAGGACGGCGAGGATTCATGTTCAAGGCCGCGTGAACGCCATTCCTAGGGGGCTTGGTGATCGAGGTATTTCCAGGTGCGGCATCGATGACAAGGGAAGCATGGGCGGCGTTCCCTCGCCGGAAGGACCCCGGACGGCGAGATGCAATGGGACGCAAGGCCTCCACAGTATGGTGCTTAAGGCCACAGCACCTAAAGAGTGGGCTATCGTCGACTGCTCCATTGTAATGAGAGAAGCAGACAGACAGCCAGCCGTATGCCAGAATGCCTGTTGACTTCTGCCTCTTCTCTCTGTCCACGCCAGCAGTACGTGCGCGCGAGTATAGGTGCATATTTATCTTCATTAGAGACTATATATATATATATTGTCACGGTGATAACAGGACATGCAACAGCTGGCCACACAGCAGAAGAGCTGCGATCGAGCAGCAAGTTTTCTTCATCAACTTCGTCTCTCCTCACTGAATGCTCCACAAAGCACAAAATAAAGCGCACCGCACAACACAAGGAAATACAATGAATTGACCTGTCATTATTCCCTGCCTTCCTAAACATTGGCTGAATGCTTTCGAAGTAGGGAAGGTGGGTGATCAGCATCGCTCTGCGCAAGCAGGCGTTTGGTGAGTTGCGCCACCACGTACCCGAACACATGAGGGTTGGACCCTCCCGCGTGTTGCCCTGCGCGGCTTAGCCGTGTCCGAGGAAAAGGGGATCCTGGGGGTTCAGCCGATGCCGCGTTCTTGGATGTTTACGGCCCCCGGCGGAGGCCACACACCTCTTTGGCCCCTGCTTCACGTAGACGGCACCCCAGGACTGACCCACCCTGGGGAAATCGGTAGTTGTCTTTTCCTGTCTCTCTCTCTCTCTGCAATCTTCGTCTTTCCCTCTCACTTTCAATCTTTCCTGTCACCTCCTCACTTCTTTTACTTCCGGTATTCTTGGCAGCGAGGGTTAACCTTGTGTGATACAACCAACCTTGGCTGTACATATTTGGTTATAGCGGCAACGTACAGTTGGCGACCGCTGGGCTTTTTTCTTATAAGACCTGCGGCGTCCCCTTGTTGGGCTCCACAGTGGGAGACTGGCTTTGCTGCCGAAAACTGACGACTTTCTATGGAGGATTGTTTCCCCAAACTTCCTGATCGCCCTCATAAGCGGGGGCGCACTGTAGTATTCCAGTTTTATGGCCTTCAACGTGAAAACTTTCCAAAGTATCATGTGATACATTCTGAAAGACCAGAAAAGAGCGTGAGAGTCATCTCACCTTTCCTTGTAGCGAAATGTCTGTGCGATTCTATAGGCCCTGGTTACAAAGCCACGAAGCTAGCTAGTGGTGACCTCCTTTTGGAAGTCCATGATAAGAAACAATATGAAAAGCTACAGAACCTTGTCTCTTTTGGGAACATTCCAGTGACCGTGACCCCACACCGAACTATGAACACTATCCGCGGCGTTATTTCAGATGAAGACATGATGGAGCTAACCGAGGCCGAACTTTCAGAAGGATGGAAAGAGCAAAATGTGATCAATGTGAAACGGATTACGATAACACGCGATGGGAAACAAACTCAAACAAAGCACCTTATTGTCACCTTCGGTTCAAACATGCACCCCAAGACAATCGAGGCAGGATATGTCAAGCTCCGGGTCAGACCGTACATACCGAATCCTCTGCGATGCTTTAAGTGCCAGCGATTCGGGTACAGTACACAGAACTGCCGAGGTCGGCAAACTTGTGTAAAATGCAGTGCTATTGAACACCTCGCTGAGTCATGTGAAAACACTCTCCACTGTGTCAACTGTGATGGAGAGCACGCCGCGTACTCGCGGTCGTGCCGGCACCATCATGGAAAAAAAGAAAAAGAAATCGTAACCATCAAAGTAAAAGAGAATATTTCATTTAAAGAAGCAGGCAGGCGGGTATCCTACCTGCCAAAGAACAGCTTTGCCGAAGTGGCGCGTCAGGGGGGCAGCGCCACAACGGCTCCCGGCGGCCGTCCGGCCCACGCAGAGTGAGCCGGCAGTGACGCCACCTGCCCCCTTGGCGGCTGCAGCCAGCGCTGCTCCGCCGCCTCAGAAGAAGGGGCCATCGACCTCTGGGCTGATGGCCTCAAGGGTATCGTCTCTTGAGACGAAGCCCTCTCGTCAAACACAGCGCTCGCAAGAGCGTACATCCAGCGGCTCGCAAGAGGCGATGGACGTAACACCGACTGTGACGGCGCATCCAGCGCCTAAGGAGCGGCGCGATTCTATCGACCGCTCCAAAAAAGAGAAACTTCGTGTCATGGCGCCTGGGAAAGGCCCCATGAGCTAATTTTCGTTTCTGCAACACTAACACGTTTCTTATTATGCAAACACAAATGCTCCAATGGAACGTTAGAGGACTTCTCCATAACCTAGACGATATCAAATAACTCCTCCATAGATACAATCCAAAGGTGCTATGTGTTCAAGAGACTCACTTGAAGCCCACACATACAAATTTTCTCCGACAATAAACGATTTTTCGGAAAGATTGTGTCGATGCTAACGCCTCGTCCGGTGGTGTAACCATCATAGTTAAGTGTATAGCATGTCGATCTTTCTAACTTCGGACGCCTCTTGAGGCAGTCACCGCACAAGCACTCTTATTTGACAAGTTAGTTACAATCTGCTCGTTATACTTGCCGCCCAATCAACACCTAAAAAAAACACATTTCTATTGCCTAGTGCACCAGCTTCCTGAACCCTACATGGTCGTAGGTGATTTCAATGCCCACAACAGTGTGTGGGGAGATTCCAAATGTGACGCTAGAGGGCGACTCGTCGAAAATTTTCTTATAAGCTCTGGTGCATGCCTTTTTAATAAAAAAGAACCCACATATTTTAACTTCACGCATGATTCATACTCATCCATTGATCTAGCCATTGGCTCTGCCTCACTAATTCCTGACCTGAAATGGGAGGTAAATCAACAATCCACTAGGAAGTGACCATATCCCTATAATACTTAAACTAGTAGAGCAACATGACCGTCCACCACACACGCCTCGATGGAAGCTTGAGATGGCTGATTGGAAGCAGTTTAATGAATCAACTCATTTAACACAAGATTTTATCAACGATTTTAGCATTGATGATGCAGTACGGTATTTTACAGCTTTTATACCTCAAACAAATGGCCGTTCATGTAAACGACGCGTTCCATGGTGGAATGAGCAGTGCAGACAGGCACGAAAGAAGCAAAATAAGGCATGGAACACACTGCGTCGATCACCAATTGCAGAAAATCTAGAAGAATTTAAACGCATCAAATCGCAGGGAAGGCGGACAAGGCTACAGGCAAGGAGAACGAGCTGGGAGAGATTCCTCTCAGGCATAAATTCCTACACACAGTAGGCGAAAGTTTGGAATAGGTTTTGGAGACTTAACGGGCAACAGACCCAGTCATTACCATTGGTCGATGATCAAGGGAATACTTTGGAAGAGCAGGCAGACGCCCTTGGGGAGCACTTCGAGGCCGTCTCTAGCTGAAGTAATTATTCTAGGTCATTCCTTAGATATAAAGAAATAGCGGAACGTAAAACACTAGATCGGAAATGCCGACCGAATGAATCTTATAACCGTCCTTTCAGCGTTGCCGAGCTGAAAGCCTCATTAAACGCATGTCAGAGCTCCGCACCCGGAGCTGACAGGATTGTATATGACATGATAAAAAACTTGCACCAAAAAACACAAGTAACTCTTGCACTTTTTAACACCATTTGGGCTTCTGGATACGTGCCTTCTACATGGAGAGAGGCTATTGTAATTCCGATATTGAAACAAGGTATAGATCCATTTTCAGTTAAAAGTTACCGTCCGATAGCGCTTACAAGTTGTCTTTGCAAGCTATTTGAGAAGATGATAAATCGGCGTTTGTTACATTTCCGCGAGTTTAACAAAATGCTTGACCCTTATCAATGTGGTTTCAAAGAAGGTCGCTCTACAACCGACCGTCTAGTACGCATCGAGTGGCACATACGTGATGCCTTCATTCATGAGCAGTACTTCTTGTCCATATTTCTCGACATGGAAAAGGCGTACGACACGACGTGGCGCTACGGGATATTGCGAGATTTTTCGGAAATTGGTATTCGCGGAAACGCGCTTAACGTTATAGAAAGCTATTCGTCAAACCGCATATTCCGTGTCAAAATTGGAAATGCTCTCTCCAGGAAACTGGGGTGCCACAAGGTGGTGCACTGAGCTGTACTCTTTTTATAGCAAAAATGAATTCTTTACGCTCATCAATTCCGCCTACCATGTTTTATTCAGTTTACGTTGATGATGTGCAAATAGGTTACAAATCGTGTAATCTCGCAATTTGCGAGCGACAGGTTCAGCTTGGCGTGAACAGGGTATCAAAATGGGCTAATGAAAACTGTTTTAAGCAAAATCCCCAGAAAAGCTCCTGCATCCTTTTTACAAGGAGGAGAGGCCTGGTCCCAGATGTTGATATTGAACTTGATGGACACAGCATACCTCTGCAGACGGAGCACAAATTTTTGGATGTCATCCTTGACTCCAAGCTATCCTTCATAGCCCGCAATAAATATATTAAGAATAAATGCTTAAAAACAATGAATATTCTTAATGTTTTGTCACATACAACTCGGGGTAGCGATAGGAAGTGTCTAATAAACGTGTATAAAAGCCTCATACTATCCCGTTTGGATTATGGCACTGTAGTCTATCACTCTGCCACCCCCAGCGCATTAAAAATACTGGATGCCGTACACCACTCAGGCCTCCGCCTGGCCACAGGTGCCTTCAGGAC
Source organism: Dermacentor silvarum (assembly GCF_013339745.2). Lineage (NCBI taxonomy): Eukaryota > Metazoa > Arthropoda > Arachnida > Ixodida > Ixodidae > Dermacentor > Dermacentor silvarum. The sequence continues at coordinate 106,308,036 of NC_051161.1, forward strand.
AAGTCCTGTACTAAGTCTGTACGTGGAATCTAATGAGTGGTCAATTAGCCTGCAAAGGTCATACACTAGTTTTACGTACTTCCTCAAAGTTCTTTCAAACCCAGAACATCCTTGTTACGCAACTGTAAATGACATGACGTGTGCTACACTGTTTCATAATAGCCCAACGTTCAGAGAACCCTTCTCGCTGCGTGTTAGAAGGCTTAGTGAAGAAATGGGTGTGTCTCGCTTCTAGAACACAGTCTAAAGACCCCAGCAAAGTTCTTACCGCCGTGGCACTGGGAAATCATAGAATGTGACACGTCATTTGTGCAAGTCTCAAAGCACGCTCCACAAGAACACATTCGTATGCACTTTTTATAACTGCAAGCGAAATACTCCTGCATGGAATTTTACACGGATGCATCAAAGTCGCATGCGGGCGTGTCCTATGCAGCAGTTGGACCACCATTTTCGGAATCGGATGTTCTGCACCCACTAACGAGCATCTTTACCGCTGAGGCCTATGCATTATTGTCGGCTGTAAAATATATAATGCATATAAATTTAGAGAAGGCAATTATATTCACAGGTTCATTAAGCGTAGTTAAGGCTTTAATATCGCTACAAAAGCACAGAAGTTATGTAGTAAATGAACTCTATTCGCTTCTGTGCACTAGTTATGCTGCTGAACACCGTATCATAATATGCTGGGTTCTTGGCCACAGAGGCATTCAGGGGAATGTGCATGCCAATGAACTCGCTACATCTACAGGAACGAAACCTCGCAATGCTCCTATGGCTGTCACAGCTACAAATTTAAAACCTTTCCTTTGGAGAAACTAAGAAGCTATTGGCAACGCCTTTGGGATGCTGAAACGTCTAATAAGCTTCACCTAATTAAACCTCAATTAGGGTTTTGGCCATCAACAACGAAATCACGGGCAACCGATGTCCTCTTAACTAGGTTGAGAATCGGACATACGTACAGCACACACAACCACTTGTTGACTGGCGATAAACCTCCAATCTGTGGGAAATGTAGTGAGAGGTTGACCGTCATTCATGTAATACTGGAGTGTCGGGAAGCAGAAGTTGAAAGGAAAAAACACTTTCCTCTTGCGTACAGACAATCTATTCCTTTTCACCCAGCAATGTTTTTTGGTAATGAACCGCTATTTAACATGAAATCAGTACTAGACTTTTTCAATGAGGTCCACTTATTGGATGTTATCAGCCCCAAAATTCCTAACGCGGCATCTCTTGAGAAGTCGATGTTGCGTCGGTAGTGTTTTGTATAGCGCATGCCTCCAGACCCTTAATCTCGAAGGGCCCTGATGAGGCAGTAGTGCTTCTGACAGTCACGTATTTTAGTATATCACTTCGTAGCACACCTTTTATTTTCGCCCAACATGTCAGAGTACATTATAAGTATCACTGTCATAATTTCATTTAAGTATACATTTTACGCACTCTACAGCGAAAGATTTTAGGCCTCTATACAGCCGTGTCGCATATACCACCTGAAATTAACCACAACATCGACTACATCATACCACTGCCTGGCGATCTTTGGCCTTCCGTGGCCCTTGCGCCATAAAACCCCATTAATCATCATCATCAAGGTGGGTGATCAGCGTGCGTAATATCGCTTCATGCTAGCCACCTGGACGATGTCCGGTTGTGGTGTACGGCGGGAGCATCGCGTGGCGCTCCCTGGAACAACTGTGTAGTTGACGTAATTGATGCGTTGAAGAACCCGGTAAGGCATTAAATAACAACGGAGAAGTTGATCCGACCTCCCGCGTTCGCGGACGGGACTCCAGATCTATACTTTGTCTCCGGGGTGGTAGGTAACTTCTTTGTGGCGGAGGCTGTACCTGGGGGCATCGTTGCGATTCCGAGAGTTTCCTCGCTGACAAATTTCGTCGGCACGCTGAGCATATTGGTCAGCATTCACAGTGGTAGATGCGAAGGCGTCGGGCAGAAGCATTACGTCGAACATTCTGGTAACCTCGCGGCCGTGAAGCAAGCGGATAGGAGTAAATCCTGTGGTTTCTTGAACGGGGGTAATATAGGCGATGGTTACGAAAGGAAGAACGCTGTCCCAGTTCTTGTGATCCACGTCGACATATATTGAAAGCATGTCAGCGGTGGTTTTGTTGAGCCGTTCGGTTAGGCCGTTCGTCTGTGGATGATAAGCGGTGATCCAACGCTGAACAGTGCCGCTGCGGGTCATCACTTCTTCCAGGAGTTGGGCTGTGAAAGTGGTCCCTGTGTGGCTAATAACCACTGCTGGTGCACCATGGCGGAGGACGATAGCATGAGTGAAGAAGTTGGCGACGTTGTTAGCACTAGTTATTCACAGGTTGCCAGCCGAAGACTTAGGAAATGGTCCAAGCAAGTCCATTCCGATTTGTTGAAAGGGTGTCCGAGGTGGTTGGACATGTTGTAACAAGACAGGCGGTTTTATGGGCGGTGTAGTGCGCCGCTGGCAGTATCGGCATGTCTTCACGTGGAGCTTGACGGTACGAGACAGTTTAGGCCAGCAGTACTTGTACGGATACGTGCGAGAGTGCGCGTGAACTGCCAGAAAACGGTTCGTCATGACAAGCATTCAGGATCTCTTCTCGCATTGCAGATGGCACCCGCAGAAGACCGCTTTGAGAGCTGGAGTCAAAGATTTTCTTGTACAAGACGTTGTTGCGGAGAAAAAACGACCAAATTATGCGTGTGAATGCCCGTGGTGGCTGCGTAAGTTGGCCCTCAAGATAGTCGATGAGCGGGCGAAGCTCACGCTGTTGCTGAGCCAAGTCAGACGCTGTGACGGCGCGGAGGAAACTGTCATCGTGAGTTAGTTCCGACGGAGTCGTTTCTACAGGAGTGCCGGACAGACAGTCGGCATCTCTGTGCTTGTGTCCCGACTTATCGACAACCCTAATGTTGAACTCCTGAAGGCGAAGACTCCATCTAGCAAGGCGGCCTGAGGGCTCTTTGAGACCGGCAAACCAACGCAACGAATGGTGGTCACGGACTACCTTGAAAGGTATTCCGTACAAATAAGGTCGGAAGTTGGATATCGGTCACACAACAGCTGGACATTCTATTTCTGTAGTCGAGTAGTTGGATTGGTCCAATAACAAGGTACGGATAGCGTACATTCTTGCCGCTGTACAGGGACGGCGCAGAGACCGACATTGCTTGCGTACGTGAGCACTTCAGTGTCGTCATCTTCGTCGGATGATTGGAGGAGTCTGAAATCGTTGTTGTAGGTCACAAAAAGCGGGATGGTGCTCGGGCTTCGAAACTAAAGCGACATTGTCCCTTGTGAGATAATGCAAGGGCTCAGCTATTTTCTAAAAGCTTTAGTACGAAGCGATGGTAATACGCGCAAGCTCCCCAAAACCGGCGAACCTTGGGTTTGTTCAAAGGCGTTGGGCAGGCAGCAAAGGCTCGCGTTTTGTTTCAGGATCCGGGCGAATTTCATCGCAGCTTATGACATGACCAAGTAATTTCAGCTCTTCGCAACCGAAGTGGCAATTTTTTGGGCTTGACTGACAGGCCTGCAGTTCGGAGCGCATCAAGCACTGCGCGAAGAGACTGAAGATGCTGCTCGAATGTCTCCGAAAAATCGACGACGTTGTCCAAATGAATATTAGTGAGACCAGTATCTTAACTTTACTAACGAAACTTAAAACTTCATCAGCCTCTGATCAACTAGGTGTCAACAACAAAATACTCGTGAATTCATCAGAAGGTATTCATCGCATCTAGTCCGCTATTATTTCACAGTCTCTTTCATCTGGTTTCGTTCCAAGCGACTGGCGGTTAGCTAAGGTCGTACCAATTTCAACTCTGCCTCTCAATTATCGTCCCATTTCATTAACTAGCATAGTTTACAAACTCCTTGAACATGTGATTCACTCCCAGGATATTAATTATTTAGAAGAACATAACATCATCTTTAAGTAGCAACGTGGTTTCCGTAAAGGCTACTCGTGCGAAAGGCAACTTGCTGGATTCATCCAACTTGCGACATTCGTCTGCCGATGCTGGTATTAAACTCGACTCGATATTTCTAGATTTTTCAAAAGCTTTTCATAGGGTACCTCAAAATCGGTTATTAACCAAATTAGCACTACTTAATATTCACAGTCTTGTTTTAGCATGGGTTTCTTCAAGGTGTCAGTTGATCACTGTCAATAACCATAATTCTTCTTTCAGCCAAGTACATTCTGGCGTCCCACAAGGAAGTGTACGTGGTCCCTTACTTTTCCTGATAGTTATTAACGATTTACCTAACTATGTTTTGTCCCCAGTCAGACTTTTCGCTGACGACTGTGTATGTTCTGCAAAATTTATTCTAATGATGATCGCCTTGCCCAACAATATGACCTTGACTCAGTAACAGCATGGTGCTCTACCTGGCTCATGCCACTTAACCCTTCTAAAACAAAATCTATGCCTTTCACTAACAGGAAGTCTCGAATTCTAACCGCATATACCTTAAATAATAGTCCAGTTGAGTTGGTAACCACTTATAAGTACCTCGGTGTTCACATTCATTCCGACTTAACATTGGAGCCATCATATTAACCTTATTGTTGGATCCGTTAATCGGTCATTAGGTCGTTTAAAACATAACATAAAGCATGCCCCTTCCCGCCTCCGATCACGTGCTTATATCTCTCTAATCCAACCTAAAATCGAATATGCTTCTGCAATTCGGGATCCCCATCAAGCACATTTAATAAATAGTATTGAATCACTGCAGAACCGTGCAGTTCATTTCATCTACTCTGATTATTCACGTCATACCAGCATCACAGCATTGAAGAAACGTATTGCCTTTCAAAAACTATCTCTCGGCCGTAAAATTGCACGTTTATCACTTTTTCATAAATTGTAACAACACTCAACTCTTCATAACGACTTCTTTTGTTTGTCCTCTGCTATTTTTGATAGTGATAGACGCGACCATCCTTTCAAAGTCAAGCGCTTGTCATGTCGTTCATTTAACTACGCACATTCATTCATTCCACGCACTATAACTGACTGGCGCACTTTGCATCCACGTGTTGCTACCACCACAGCTCAAGATAAATTTTTAAATGTACTGTCTGCCAGTACTCTAACGTAATCCTTGTGTAAACTGTTATGTAGATGTGCATTGGGTTTTTGTTTTATTCCTTATACTTTTATGATGATTCTCCTTCTTTATTGTTTCGTTTTAGGTTGTGTAGCTGTTATTAATTTGTATAGTCTTGCATAGTGTTACGACTGTATAAGGAAATTCTAACTTGTTAGTATAGTTTCGCATGTGTTCCTTTTGTCGTTGTATTTGTGCCCCCCCCCCCCTATAATACCTTTGGTTTCGAGGGCCTTAAGGGGTATTTTGTATAAATACATAAATTGAAAAAGAGAGACAACTTGATCTGCCAAAATTCACAATTAAAGTCTAGTTTGGTAAAAAACCTTGCTTTTCTGAGCAAGGCCAACGTCTCGTCCGCAGTCGGTAGGAGGAGTCATCGTCAGCAGATCGAAGCGTTGAGTCATCGACGTCCACGCAAACTCTTACATGTCCGCTTGGCTTGAGGACAGGGAATTTTTCGGCACACCATTGCGTTTCTTTCTCTACCAGCCCTAGGATGCATTGTGCTTGGATCTTCTCCAGCTTAGCGGTCACTTTATCCTGAAGAGGGATTGTCACCTTCAGAGGACGCTGTCAGAGCATAGGAAACAGCGTTTGGCATAAGTTGTATCTTATTTTACTTTGGGAATGTTTCGTTTCCGCTGAATAGATCGCGAATATTTCACCATCACTTCATACCTTCTTTTACGAAGATAGTCAGTGGCGCCGGGAATTCATCGGCTTTTTCTAATGATTATAGAGTTTCCTCGACCCAGCATTCAATTGTTCGAAAAGGTTCTCATCACGAAAGGAGCCTTATAGCGATTTTAAATGTCTGTGGGTGCCCTTTCTCCCACCACAGTGATGGTTATTATGATCGGCTTGGAATTCAACCGCTCAACTGTGGGAAACCTGCCCGCGCGCTTTCCCGTGACGCGAGGCTGTGATCTTCCTGGAAACTCAGATCCCGCAAGTGTGTGAAACTTGCCCGCGCGCTTTTCTGTGTAGAGATAATCGCCTTCATTTCCGAGAAAGCGTCCCCCTCTACGCTCTGAGGAGACGCAAAGGCGATCACCCAAATGAGTCGGCACGACAGGAAAAAAGTCGTCGACGACGAAAACACGAGCGCGTACACGCAGCTGCACCGTGGAGTGCCAATGAGCCAGCTGTGGAAAAAGACGACGAGGTTCGAGCCATTAATGGTGATAGTGTCTGCGTACAGGCGACAGACGGACGAATCGGTTAGCCGTATAAAGCTTCGCTGTAAAAAATATTTTCAGTGCTTGTGCCTAGAAAAGACACACTAGTGTGATTGGAAAGAACGCTCTCGTAAATTGTTTGAAGCTTTCACTTCATTGTTTGTAGGGAAACCAGCAACAAATCCGTGCAACAAAGCCGCGGTCCGCGGAAGTTGCACAGGATCATTCCAGAGATGGCACTTTTCCAATGCAAGCCATTACTGCCGGCCGTTTACTTATTCAGGATGTGGAGGAACTGCAAATACCTTCATGACTTGTGAAGCCTGCATGCACAGATGCACAAGTAAGTGACTCATGATATAAATAACGCCTTATCGTCTCCAGATTTCTTAGCAAAATTTACACAAGGCAGTTCTTCAGCCATATTTAGCGAAAAACCTGAAGCGGTGGTTGTGCGGTGGGCAAACTTGCACCTAATATACCGTTTTATGTTCCTATAAAGCACATATATCCCTACAATAAAATTTTGCTGTCGTTCTGCCTTTTCGTTAAAATCAGGTAAGGTGCCCTAAAAGTGTTCTCCCTGCCGTGAAAAGACCTGTAGCGATATCTGGATGCATGTGTATGCACAGTGTATGATTAACTATGTGAGCTGTGCACATTAAATACTTAGCCACGTAGGTATCTAAAACATAAAAATTATCTGCTGGCTGTGTGTTAAGGAAACAGAAAGAAGCCCCTCCGACGGAGGAAACTTGTAAAGGGAAGCAAAAGAAGACGCGTGAGAAATGTTAGGCTGCAAAGAGGAAGAACAATACATTCTAAGTAGAACGAGGGGTAATTTGAGAGAGGCTTCGTAAAATTAAAGCATAAATTTCTGATAATCTCGCACTATCCACCAGCGCAGTTCACTCCTGTGGGGAAATAGTGCAACAGCAGTAACGACGAGTGCTACGTGAGTGAGTCGACGAAACCTTTTATGTAGCTTTGAGGGACGACGTCTCGAACGTGTTCCATTGGAACTCCGCGTTTTAAAACACCCGAAGTCATTAAGCTTTTAACAGCGAAGGAACACAAAACCCTTCGCCGGCGGCTTGGCATTCCTCTGCCTTCGCTAAATTTTCGTTCGTAGTGGAGTGAGTAAATCTCAAAGCGCGAAAAAAAAATCGTTATTTCACATTAAAGTGATAAGTGTACCAGGCTTCGCTAACATGAAGGTTCCTTGTGCAGGGCGTGGATGACGTGAACACAGATCAATCGGGCAGCACTCAAAGCCCACTGAAGTTACCCTCGCGCGCGCAATTTGTTTCGTCCGGTCTAGCCGTTCATCCAAGCATAAAAAATGAAAGTGTTAGCCCACGTGCTACCCCTCGATCAGAAGAAAATAGTGACTACACCAGAAAATGTATTTCATGCTTATCGCTGCTTCCATTCAAACTCAGAAAACCGTTCAATCATCGTTGCGCGAATTCAATGTGGCCGCGATATAAATTATGAAATGAAACGGCGCAAGCTTCCGATATGCAATGCACTAGAGCAAAGTGGCTGTTTATGGCTAGAACTAAAGATGAGAATGCCCATCAGCTATGTAAAAACTCTTTCAAATTGGAATTTACTAGGCGGGACGATGGGCAGGCGTCTATCTTGAATTAGAGCATCACTACCACAGTTTACTGATGAAAACCTGAGCAAATGCCTTTTTTATTCCAATTCCACTTAACATAGACCGTGTATATTATTCATTGGGCTTTCGTCCACTGAGGACTGAGTGACTCTTGCAAGATCTAAAAAAGAAGAGGTAACTTTCTTTTTTCTTAAATTGCATATGAGAATGTGGCAATGTAAGCGTGTTTGACAATGCATGCTACAGCCTGTCCACAAATACACTTACACCCACCACACAATAATCCCATAGACCTTTTTTTTGCATAGACACAATACGAAAAAACTTGTGCATGAAGCAGCTCGATAATTTTAATAGGTGATAACCATCCCAGAAGCTTGCGGTCTCATACACTCCCACAATGTAAAAATGTATAAAAACATGCAAGCGTGTAATATACACCACACGCGCATTGTAAAAAAAATTCTGTAGCCAGGATGGAACAAATTTGAAAATCAGGCACACATCTGCACAGAAAACAGCAGTATTTTACAGGGTGCACAAATATTTCAAAATGTGCAAATGTCGCGTAGCTGGACCGAAACATAATAATGTTGTTGCCGTCCCTTGGAGATACTCGGTTATTTTTTACATTTCGCCTAATTAGATAATTAGTCGTATTTATTGATCCACTTCTCAATTATTATAATTAGATTAAAAGTGCCAATGAGAAAATTGTAGAGCAACATCAAAGACTCCCGATACAGCTTTGTATTGCTCAATACGTGCTACGTAGAAGTGTTTTTCCGAGCATGAAAGAAGCTCACGAATACATGCAAAGTGCCTCGAGCGGCCATTCGCGCGGCAATTTTGCGTGTATTCGCGGGTTTCTTTCACGCTCGGAAAACACTTTTATGTATCACGTATTGAGCAAGAGAAAGTTATATTGGGAGTTTTTCACGCTGCTGTACAATTCTCTTGTTCATACTTTTTATCCAATTATAGCATTAAAAGAGTTGATTAATCAATTATGAAAATAATTATGTAATTAAGCGGAATAAAAAATAATCTGAGTATCTCCAAGCGACGGCAGACAACATTACCTTGGTTCTGTCCAGCTACTTGACATTTACATATTTTCCAATCTTGTTGCATGATAGTAAACCACCCCGTATATATCTTTTACATGCAGCAATTTGCACAAACTACTGCGGCACACAGGAGGTTCTCTCTTCCGCAGCGGCTTTTGAGGTTTATTTGACTGTGTGAGGTTCTTTGGACAGTTTGGAAATAAGGTGGGAATCCTTCTATCGAGCGCTCCGCGTAATATTGCCACGTGTTTAGCGCGGCGATGACGACGGCATAAGACACATCGGCACTTATGAAAAACATAGCAAGAAGAAGAAGAAGCAGTGACTAGCGCGCGCTATTTTAAAACCGTCCGTTCTTGTTACTGCATTTGCCGACAAGTGCGTTTCGTTTGTCCCTCGAGCTTTCGACGTCGTGACAATATGCCATCGATATCGTATCCTCTGAAAAATGGCTGGTGCAGACATGGTCGGTAGGCGTTAGAGTTCAGTCTGCCCTCAGATTTGCACGGCGCCACTGCTCTAGACGACCGCTGTCGGACAGCGCTTTGAATAAAGGCACCACGCTCCGCACAAGTCGGGTATCCAGAATTGGCGTTCGGAACGAATCACTTTCTAGCCATTTCAAACGCCCCTCAGAAGGCCGCTGCCACCTTCGTCGAGGGCCCGTGGCGACCATACCTAAGCATAAGCTCATGAAACGAACGCGAACAAAAATCGTGCCTTCAAAACAGCGCAACCGCACATGCAAGCAGCAAGACGAAGCAGCGGCAGCACGCGCCTTTCCGCCGAGGCTGGGACCGCATACCGCAGCGCCCTCTACGACGGCGCCGAACCAGCTGCAACCAAGCCGAACATAATCTGGACGCGAGCGAGCGGCGGCGCTTTCGCGCGCGTTGGGGGGAGAGTGTCAGCACATCTCCTTATTCTTACACCGTGCCAACCTTTCCCTTTCCCTCAAGAACCACTTACCACCACCGTGCTAGCAAGGGAGCGCCACCTCCTCGCCCGTCCGCCGCCCCCTGTAGATCCCCACCGCCGCTCTCCGCCGCCGCTCACTGCCACAGCGTCACCCAGCGACGCCTTGCCTAACCTCCGCAGCAGCGCCGCTCGATCCTCCGCCGTAGCTCGGCCTAGAGTGTACTAGCACGGCCGCTGGATAAAAAAATGTGCCGCGTATCTGCGTGCTTCCCTGCAAATGTCGTCGAAAGACGATAGTCTTCTGTCGGCCGTACTACATGAGTGCTGGTCTGATCCGCGGCCACCGTGATGCTGTTCTCGTACCATTTCCGTCCTGGCATGAAGGTTTGTTTGAACAGATTTCATTTTACCGCATTATTTTATCAAGCGGCTATTTATGTTTTGCCCTGCCTCAGACGGCGCTTCCTTTATGTTGAATCGGCCGCATCTGGCTGGCATTGATAAAATTGAGGAGGTGCTGCGTGAGACATGGACGCCATCTAGCAATACATCGGGAAACATGAGCTTGTGCAGAGGGTTTCCTTCCTCCATGGCAGAGGGCGCTCGTCGGCGCGCAGTCAGGGAACGTCGTTCGTCGGGGCGCATAGCATTTTCAGCGCAGCTTAAGAAACTTGGGTCTTTAGAGTTACGTATCTATGTATTTTCTATTAAAGGAACACACCTCCTAATACTTACCTAGTGATGTTGCGCCTCAGATATGCGTAATATTTACTTTGTGATCGATAACGTTCACAAGTATGAACAGCCGTACCAGTTTAAGTAGTGTGGGCGGTAAGCAAGTGGTCCAACTTTGGCCGGGTGGCTGAATCTAAAGTCCCTATATAGGGGCTTTAGCTGAATCGGGTGACAGACAGACAGACAGACCAAATTTTCAGCGTTTAAGTTCCCCAAGAAAGACTATCGTCTTTAAAAAATTTGCCGCGTATCTGCGTGCTTCGCTGCAAATGTCGTCGAAAGACGATAGTCTTCTGCCGGCCGTACTACATGAGTGCTGGTCTGATCCGCGGCCACCCGTGATGCTGTTCTCGTACCATTTCCGTCCTGGCATGAAGGTTTGTTTGAACAGATTTCATTTTACCGCATTATTTCATCAAGCGGCCATTTATGTTTTGCCCTGCCTCAGACAGCGCTTCCTTTATGTTGAATCGGCGCATCTGGCTGGTATTGATAAAATTGAGGAGGCGCTGCGTGAGACATGGACGCCATCTGGCAATACATCGGGAAACATGAGCTTGTGCAGAGGGTTTCCTTCCTCCATGGCAGAGGGCGCTCGTCGGCGAGCAGTCGGGGAACGTCGTTCGTCGGCGCGCATAGCATGGCATTTTCAGCGCAGCTTAAGAAACTAGGGTCTTTAGAGTTACGTATCTATGTATTTTCTATTAAAGGAACACACCTCCTAATACTTACCTAGTGATGTTGCGCCTCAGATATGCGTAATATTTACTTTGTGATCGATAACGTTCACAAGTATGAACAGCCGTACCAGTTTAAGTAGTGTGGGCGGTAAGCAAGTGGTCCAACTTTGGCCGGGTGGCTGCATCGGGTGACAGACAGACAAACAGACAGACAGACAGACAGACCAAATTTTCAGCGTTTAAGTTCCCCAAGAAAGACTATCGTCTTTAAAAAGGTGCGGCCTGCCGCGTCGGGCGCGCTGCTATGGGAGCGAACGTGACCACGGCCGGGCTCGACTGGCGCGCGCGCTCGCTGCGAGCGCGCGCGCCAGTCGAGCCCGGCCGTGACGTGACGGCCGTAGTTGCGTTGTCGGCCGCTTGGCTGTGCCGAACGGCGCTAGCTGAGGGGGATGGAACGCTTCGGCTTGCACGCGCGACGGCGTTCCAAGCGCGTTCCTAACGCATTTGCCATGCTGATGCCAGACAACAGACCCCGGCGTGTGGCGCCGCGGCGGATCACACCGTTTTAGATGCGCGCGACAGGCCGCACCTTTTTTATTTTTATCCAGCGGCCGTGGTACTAGAATATGGTCGAGTTTGACGAGCGGCTGGGGCGGCGCATGCTTTGCAGTGAGGCGCCCGACGTGGAAAAATACTGGGGCGGCGCTGCGGTCGAAGTGGATTGGGCCGCATCAAGGTCGCGCCGTTGGAAACTGCTGGCGATACTGCTCGGCAGGGTCATTCGTACTACTTCGCGCACTGGTATTTGCGTTCAGACCGATCATATGGGGTTCATAATTGCATACGACATGTATTTATGCCTTAAGAATAAATTCCTTTCCTTTCTCTTCTTTATTTATATTTTATTATTTTCTAATGCCGCTCGGTGATTGCGCGTGCATTGCGGCCGCATTGCCGGCTTTCATTCTACTATGTTATTGTACGGTTCCCATTGGAGAAAAAAAATTTCTCGCTCTTCAAGCAACAGGTATCTCTCGTGTGTATTGTTGCGCATATAGTTTTCTATCACTAGGTCTGACGAAACGCAGACGAAGCAACATATGTAACCTTCCTGCTTGCCGCTTCAAACAAGTAAAGCATATCTGCCCCATCCGGCGCCTTGTACTTCGATTTACGGGAAGCACTGGTATAGATTTTAAAAAAAGTTGTCGCAGTTTCACCTGAAAGGCGAAGCATCAATTGCGATAGCAAATTTGTAGAGAGCTATACGGAGTAATGATATTAGCTTTATCAGCCGTATAAACTTGGACATGCAGCAGCACCCGCAACACGCAGAACTATTGTCGACGCCGTCGGCGTTTTGCCCGCGTTCGCTCAAAATGCGTGCGGCGTTGGTGACTGTTGCCGGAGCCTGTGATACAAATAGGCACTTGGTGCCGCAGCTAAACATCGCCTCCCATAGAGTTTCTAAATAAATAACCTAGAGGGAAAAGTGGCGCTAGTGTCTACGGGGGCTCTCCTGAACGTCGCCTCAACCTACATGGGAATGATGGGAAGTACAGGCTTCGGATTGACTTCTGTCTTGAAACTGGTGGCGTTTGTATACGGCGCAGTAAACGAAGCTGTATTAAAACATTTTCGCGCAAAAATTAATTTTATTTATGTTGTGTTTTATATAATGCATAATACATTGAATAAAGTTTGTATGACTTTGAGATTGAAGCATGGTTTACCACCAGGGTATGCATTGTTCTGCCTGATTTAGCGCCACTGAATAATTATTTATTTACTTTCACAACAGCAATAACAACCGTGCATGTGCTTATATAAAAAATACTCAACAAATATTTATGGAAATAAAAATTTTGTATTAGGAGAAAAGCGTTGCGCCTTTGAGAGAAATGTTACAAGTGTCGTCTGCTACGACGCCTGCTCGCTGCGAACGCGGGGAAAGTGAACTTTTCTCGCAGACGGTACGCACTTGCGAACTCTATTGCTCTTTCGAAAGGCTGCATTGGCTGTCACGATTGATGAACGCCTTCTAGTACTTTTAAACACATCTGCTGCAGTGCTATCTTAGACGCTTGTGGCCTCTTACGAGCATGCTTTACTATATTTTATGTTGACGTACCGCTTCTTCTGAAGTGCGCGCCAGCAACTGTTATGTCGTGGCTTTGCGCTTACCCGTTTTGCGACAGCAGACTACAGCCAGGAAGCAGCAACCTTTCCTACCACAAGTAAGTTTGTGTTCTCAAATGTCCTGAAACAACCATTTCAATGAACACATAAACGAGTAATGTGCAATGAAGCCCTCAATCAAATTTGATTGTCAAGCCAGTAGAAGAGCAACTATGTAGCAAACAAAATGCTTTATGCAAGCAGTCAGCAGTCTTTCCATTGCACTCTGCATCATGAGCAAAAAAAAATTACTGGCAGCTTAATTAAACACCCAGCATATGTCTGCAGCTACACCTAACAGCTTTAAGGCTAGCAGCATGTACAAGAAGCCAAAGTGCTGTAGCAAAGCAGAAAGTTGCATCTACGTACTGACCACACAAAAACGACTGAACGAACGTTGTTAGGTGCAATCGGTAAGAGTCAGGAAGAGAGCAGTGTGGATCAGAGAGAAAATGGGGAAAGCCGATATTCCGTTTCATATTAAGAGAGAGAAAAAAAGGAACTGGGGCAGGCCATGTAATGCATATGGCATATAACTGTTGGACTATTACAGTTACCGAATGGGGTGCCAAGTGAAGGGAAGCGCAGTCGAGGTCGGCAGAAATTTTGGCGAGGTGATGAAATTGGAAAATTTGTGTGTGCAAGTTGGAATCGGCTACTGCAAGACTGGGGTAACTGGAAATCTCTAGGAGAGGCCCTCGTCCTGTACTGTACATATAAATAGACTGGTGATGATGATGATGACTGACCACTTTCTGCACTTTTTGTGTTGAATAAACAGGTTTCCAATTGACAATCCCATCCTCCTGCAAAAATGGCTTCAAGCCATGGGTCTGAGAGGCTTTGCTCCAACCAGACGTCATGCTCTGTGCTCTGCCCACTTCGAGCAATCTAACTTTTGGGGTGGTCTACAACGACGCCGACTGCGTGAAGGGGCAGTGCCGACTTTGTTTCAACCAAGCAGTGACAACACAAGGGTAGAAGTATGTTTGTTTATTTCATTTCAACTTTCAATTTATTTTCACTGCATACCAGGGAAGAGAAAGGTGCAGCAGATCCCAAAACGTCAGTCTCCCTCAGGTCCTAAAGAAACATGGAAAGAAATTCACAAAGATTGTTAGCAGCTGCGAAGAGCAAAACTGACATTAAAGAGCAAAATTTATGAATATATGTTGCACAATATAAATGTTCTAGCAAAACATGGCAAACCCCTCCAGTTCACAGTAACGATGATTTCACATTATGTTTTTGTCTCGAACTCACTATGTTCATGCGAATGAACTTATCAGGGAAGAAACTGTCTGATGGGATCAAGAATACTGAAGAGTACTGACACAATTTTTGTCCCCTTTTCTTTCTTTGTATGTCTATTCCAATCTAATAACCAAGGTATAAAGCTTCAACCCCTCAGGCACACAAGCAAAAATTATAGGTTCCTTTGACTTGAACACTTGCAAACACATGCCAAATGACATGTGTCTTCATACCACTGGTAACTTCACAGGAACAGCATGTGTGACCTTGTGGGATGTCAAGCGAGTGATGCATGTACCAATCACCAGATGAAGCATACACTGAGGCCGCATTGCCAAATTACCCCATCCTAGCCATATCACATGAACCATATTCATGCTCTGAAGAAAGTGAGGGGGATGCTTTAGGTTGCAAGAGAAGTGATGGCACAGAACAGTATAATTCAGGCCTCACTGCATACATGCTGCCCCACAGGACGAGAAGGCAGGGCTAACTTCAAAGGGCAGAGATCCTGTCATTCCTGTGATGTCACTGTTGGTGGACACTGCGCTTAGGATGTTTTAACACATTCGTATAAAAGGCAGATATGAATCATTCTTGTGCACAGTATGAGTTGAAGTTTCGTATCATGATTACTGGGTCAAATGGCATCTGATTTTCAAAAAACTTATTTTATAACACAATCCTAGGTGAGAACTAAATTTAGCTAAGAACTATTTATAGTTGGGGAATTCAAATTCAAGGACTGTTAAGAAAAGGCCTCTGGTTAATATATACAACCTGGGGCCGTATTCTGAAACGTTCCACTTCGGCGATAGTTCGCCTTTCGCCCTCAGGCACGCGCTGATTGGCTGGTTGAGCAAAATTGAATGAGGTCGGGCTATATAGTATGCAACTGCAAACACCAACATAGCCGATTGTATGGCCGATTTTATATGTGCTGCAATCAGACTTCTACACATCACAGAGAAACAAAATTATAATTAAATCAAAATTGCAATTGCCTACAGCGACCAATTACTACCCTACCAAAACATTAAGTAATTACAGAAACTAATACGTCTTACTTTACCAATATTTTCCTCCAAAAATACACTAAATAGAACAAGCTGGCCTTGCTGTTTTAGTACGGTCCACTGAAACCCTTCACACAGCGGATGAACTTTAGTAACACAATATTTTATATTGTTATACTACACTACACTATTGTTATATGCTTTTTAAAATTGTCTTTTGTCTTCTACCCTCGATTTCTTGTGAAGACATCAGCAGCAACACTTGAAGCTCACTCGATGTGTTCACCGGAAGGATCGGC
Source organism: Dermacentor silvarum (assembly GCF_013339745.2). Classification (NCBI taxonomy): domain Eukaryota; kingdom Metazoa; phylum Arthropoda; class Arachnida; order Ixodida; family Ixodidae; genus Dermacentor; species Dermacentor silvarum. The sequence goes on from NC_051161.1 coordinate 106,324,119, forward strand.
AGCGTTGTAATCAACCAACACGTTGTGCACAAGATTTTGGTTGCTCAATGCTGTGTTGCTCGCATCTAGGTCTTCTATGAAGTGCACACTATGACATAGTTGCCGGGCCTCAAATGAGGAAGCGCATGAAAACACGGACACGAGAAGAAACGAAGACGAAGCCAAGCGCTAACTTTCAACAATGAAATTTATTTCGTTTCGAAATCTAAGGCTGTTGCATCGAGAAAACACTAAGAACCTGAATCATACACTGCAATTGCGGTCAGCTTTTATGGCATATGCAAATAATATATCTCTCTCGCCGACAATGAAGGTGACGGTTTGCTGATACATTGGTCAGCAGCCGAGAGTATTTGTTCAGTTTCTATTATCAATCTTACATTCTCACGTTTATCCCATCATAATAGCGGTGTTGGTCTGTCACTATTCCATGATGACAGACCAACAAGCCCACATTGCCACCCTCCTCAAATAAGGTGCTCCCGATAGGGCTGGTGAAAAACTGAAAAATTGTGTATAAAAGATTCCCGGAATAAACATTAGACGTAAACAATTGTTCTAGCCAGGCTTTCCTTGCTATGCTGTCATGACGAGATTTAGCTTCATCTGTCCCTGTTCAAATAATTCTTTTGATTATTCTCTGGTCTCTGGTTGCTTAGAGCGAACAACAGCCAAATCAATTAGAAGGACACCCAGCTCCTGTAGAACTGCCTCTAAGCTGTTCTGGCCTTTGTTGAACTACAGTATGGTTATAGAAAGAACTGCTGTTTGAATTAGTGAGGCAACCATTTGGTGGACCTTCTTCCGACACCCTTCCCTCCGTAGCCATATAGACTTCAATGACTAATTTGAAAGGACACCAACAAATCTTGAGTTTGCTCGAAGAGGTGGCCAAATTTGTATTGTCATTTAAAATAAAGTCGCACAATGTTTAGCCCTAAAAATACTGCTTGTAGATTACAATTGCAAATATAGATGTATACTGTTACGGATGAGGCGTGTTCATTTTAAGGTGATGGGTGAGAGTCGAGGAAAACAGTTCCAATATTATCAGACATACAGAAACGTGGGCGTTCAACGGACAAAAAAAAACTTTCATTTATGTCACAGAAGTCTATACAGTTATGAGCAAAGAAAAATTGAGCAGCAGTTTTTAACACCTCAGAGTCACACCTAAGAGATAGAGAATATTATTATAAATTACTTATTATTACAGTTTGTTTTGAAAATAGTGTAATGGTTACATGTGACTATGTTACTGAAAAATGTCTCTGAAATATAGCGAGCATTACCAAGCAAACAAAATAGTTGTTGAATTACAAAACCACCAGAAAATAGTATTTATTATGCACAATTGGTTATGTACATGTCTGGCTACAATGGGGCATAAATTCACACGGTGAGTGCTATCCTTTCAGGAGATGCAGTAATTAAAAGGAGTGTGAGTGAACCCATAACAATGCAATAGAAGGGTTTCAAAATAAACGCACAAGCCATGCAGCCTGCTGATTTCATCAGTAAGGCTATTATTTTACTGAAGTTCAAGTCTCCATAAAGGTCAGAGGTGTAATGAAACACACCTGTCTTTCAGCTTGTGCAGGTGCTAGCAGTCAACAACACTGCTGCTGAAGAGGCCCCAACACTAGTCCTTTTAGCCGATGCCTGCAACGACGCTCAGGCACCAAGCGAGCATGCAGAGGTGAGCATGAAACGTAAGAAAGGTGACGAGCGAGCTGATGTGAAATTTATGCTGATGCAGGCGCAAGGCATTCCATCAGAAGGCTGCAGGCAGGCTAGGGATGACCTAGGTACAACTGAAGACTGCGCACCCCCCCAGGGGTATCCGAATCGACCGACTGTCAAAACCATTCACCACCTGGACCACACATACTCTTCAAAAGAAAGCCCTAGAAGCAAGGCAAAGTGGCTGGAAGGGTGCCTGAAGGAAGCCAGAAAACGAATAAAAGTGCTTGAAGCAAAAACAAACAGACACAGTGAGCGAAGCCGTACCCTGCAGAACATGATTGATGAAATGAGGAGCAAGTCATTGATTACAGAGGAGGCACAGACAAAACTGGAACAATTTGGAAACCTTCCAGTCGAAATACTTGATAATTGGCGCAAAAATGCCACAGAGCAGCCTCAAGGCAGGAGGTACAGTATAGAAATGAAAAAATTTGCCACGACACTACATTATTACTCACCTCGAGCATATGACTATGTAAGTTCATTGTTTGCCATGCCTAGCGTGCAATCTATACGGCAGTGGCTCAGAGTTGTTGGAGGCTGGCCTGGCTTCACAGCTGAGGTGTTAACAGCACTCAAAGAGCAGCACAAGAAAGACACACCACGAGAGCGCCTGTGCTCCATCCTTCTTGATGGAATGAGTATCAAGAAGGCATGCGAACTGGACCTTTCAAGTGGGCGACTGATAGGGTTTGTGGATCTAGGAAACGGTCAGGAACCTCACGATGCAGACGACATCCCCCTTGCTACAGAGGCACTTGTGTTCATGGTGGTAGGGTTGGCAGCGGCATGGAAGATGCCCTTCGGATATTTCCTGAATTACGGACTTTCAGGAGAAGTTATAAAGAACTTGCTCCTCGAAGCTGTCCATTGCATACAAGAATGTGGACTCAAGGTGACTGCAATTGTGTGCGACTGCCTTATGGCCAACGTGGCAATGGTGAAGCTTCTTAGGTGCCGCGTGCATGAGCTCACATTTGAAAACTTAAGGACATCATTCCCAAACCCACTGTTTGAAGAAGAAGAAATCTTCGTAATGTTTGACGCATGCCATGCACTAAAACTACTGCGGAACCTTTTGGGTGACAAGAACATTCTTTGGAGTGAAACATATGGGGTAAGTGTTACATTTCATGAATAATAATAACGCTTATGGGCCATACTGTGACAGTGCTACTGTAATAGAGGAATTAAAGGCATTGAAGAGCAAAGGCATGGAAGCATATAGGCATCTCATTTCTAAGCAAACGGGTTAGCTATGAATTGAACACAAAATGGATGTAGAATTCTTACACCTCATGCTCAGGACCATCAGCAAATTGTCCTATGCTAAAGCTTTAAGCATTTTGCACAAAAGCAGCCTATTTTTCCGATCCACACATTTGAAATATTAACTCTCCCATGTGACGAAGAAGTAAGTCCTTTCATTTCAGCAGGAAATTGAACAAGCAGACAGTACTTGTACAAGAACTCACAATGTGGGATTAGCAAAATACCTTACGCACTCGGGTAAGGGCTGCACTCCGAACTAGTCAGTGAAAAATTTGTAGAAAAAAATTTCCAACAAAGATGTAATCAAGTTTGGTACCCGCTATCGTGCACGTGCATCGGTGAATTTTTTTCGTCCTGCGTACTTGCACGTACTGCTACTACATGGCGAGGGCCAGGGTGTGCACAAGTCGGTAGCTGCGCTGGCACCATTTTGACCAAAAGGTGCGTTCCCGTGTAAGGGCCGCACCTCATCAAAATTGTGAAGGGTAAAAAATGCAGCCCTTACACAAGCATATACGGAACATATGTAACAAAAAGCTTCTGTTTAATTTAGGCAACGTGAGGCAAGAGCAACGTTCAAGTCAAACAACGCTCAATTAGGGCACACCAACTCAGTGAAAATCCTGAAGGTAAAATAATTTCCTCATAGTTTCCCTCAAAGTGAAATGAAATACATACATGGCAGTGAAAGTGTGTTCTGCCTGCATGAGGGAGGCTTTGTGGAAAACAAGGGAAATGTCAATTTCTTTTGTAGCACATTTTATTAAGGGAAGGATACTTTGAAGCTACAGATTGTTGATGGATCTGCCCTGTTGACTGCATCGCTACACAGCTTTAATTCTACAATCGCAGTGTGTACCCTGAAAGGATCAAACCAGAGTCAATTAATTTACATTAACTTTGACACTTATGCAATTAACCTCGCCATTTGTCATGCATGTCATATATCCATCACATCAAGTAGTCTACCCAGAGAGGTGGAACTTCAGCATCCTCGAAACAAACCTCTCAGGAAAGAAAATAAAAATAAAGGTATTACACCATGTACACATAGGGGGCAAAAGAGTGTCAGAAGTTATCATATCCTAGCTCATATGCAGGCCTGAGGTGCTCCTTCATTCTATCAATATCAATCAATTTTAGCCTGTCTGTGTCTACAAAATTCTGGCCCACAGCGACTGCTATAACTCTGTAGTGTCGTGGCTGGGCAACTTAATTGTACCTTGTTTCCACGCATACTAATTGTGCTGTGTTTATGATGATATTTATTGTCTTCCCAATGGTTTCTATTTTTTACTATTTGTTATCAATGGGTTGTGGGATGTATTCCCCATAAATTAAGACATTTCATGGTTCAAAACAATCTCCAATAAACAATAGAGGCATGTTTTAAACTGTCCCAAGAACAAACCTTTAACTGAAGTTTTAATTAAGATAAATTTTTCATGTGCACTGATGCTGTCAATCACATATGTAAAGCAGCTTTTGTCCTAAGTATATTTAGCTTGAACTGTATTGACATGATGGTCAAAACTTAAAATATGTACGTCAGTGAAATGATTTTGGGCGTCCTCCAAACTTATGAGATATTGCAATTGCAAACGTTTTTGTGACATCTATCACATCCACTTATATAAACAAAAGTGCCATGAACTGCAACGTATGCGCAAATGTGTGAGGGATCAGTGGCATATTCAAGTTAAACTGTATCACTGCAACAATAACTGCACATGAAAGCTGAAAATATCCAAGATAATTTTACACGAAACAATTTGGCTAGCCAACAGGTTATCAGACACATGATTACAAAAAGCAGGCCATAAGTTAATGTGTCAAGACTTTTCAGTGAACTCGATTACAACCCCATGCATTTTTCGATTGCAGGCAATTGAATGGAGATATATTGTCCTTCTTAATGAGCTGCAGGAAAGAGAAGGTCTCTGAGCAGGCAACAAGCTCTCCCGAGCACTCGTGGAGTACTACAGGCAGGTGAAATATGCCTACAATGTTAGTTGCTCATCATTTTTGTAAAACGTGCATCTGTCATGGAGTTCGAGAGTAGTGTGTGCATGTAGTACAGTTGTTTTTTGTTGCTTACAGATTATGAAAGTCAAGCTCGCAGCACAGACATTCAGTGCCTCCGTAAGCAAAGCACTTGTTTTCGCTCTGGAACTCGGTGAACCAGGGTTTGATGGATGCTGTGGCACTGCTGAGTTCATCAGCATGGTTGACAGGTACGAACTTCAACTTTCCATACGTCCTAATCAACAAAGCACTTACTCTACGCAAACCTATTAGGTATTTTAGTGGAATCGCAAACAGAAAGTGATATTCAAACTAGATAAATCTAACTGTAATGGGAGAATCATCATCATCAGCCTATTTATCTCTACTGCAGGATGAAGGTCTCTCCCTGTTATCTCCAATTACCTCTGTCTTGCGCTAGCTGATTCCAACTTGCACCTGCAAATTTCCTAACTTCATCACCCTACATAGTTTTCTGCTGTCCTCGACTGCGCTTCCCTTCTCTTGGTTTCCATTCTGTAACTCTAATGGTCCACCGGTTATCCATCCTACGCATTACATGGCCGGCCCAGCTCCATTTCTTCCGCTTAATGCCGACCAGAAAAGAATGGTCAGTTGGGGAGTTAGTACGGTAACATATTCTTGGTTTAAGTGCCAAAGAACACAGACGGTACCAGAAGCAGGTGCTTGTTCTGTCTTCTGCCACCGTCCGTGTTCTTTTGCGCTTAAACCAAGAATGTACCATGATACATATAGTGTATCCTGATCATTGGTGTTTTTAATGGAGATAAAGAAGAAGTAATTGCTGAGAGAGTTCTTGAAAATTGTTACCCCAAGCCTCAAAGAAGCACCACAAGAGTCATGAATGAAAGTAATAACCAGGTGCTGCTAGTACACGTACTGAGTAAAAAGAATACAAAAAAAAAGAAAACATGTGCCTTGCTCCTAGTTCACAACTTTTGCAAGTTTGACCACGTGAAAAAGTATATTATGCAGATTTTCTGTCGTGAACATTAGCAATAGCGATGCACACGCTACGGAGGAAAATCGTGGTATTGCAAATGTGAAAACGGGTTAGCACCTATGGTGCAGGGAGCACTTGTTTTTATTAAATGCAGCAACCACACACGCAACCCTTTGGCAATGAATGCAGTGTCTGTAGGCTTGGGGAGCATGCAGAAGTCTCGTGATACTTAATTGTGTTCAATCAGCTTTTATGTGCAAGCAAGCTGGTCAACCAATGCGCCTAAAACTGGCTCTGGATTGTGGGGACTGAGGGATGCGCAGGCCTCACCTGTGCTGCCGTCCCCCGCTTTTCCCCGTCCCGGTTCTAGCGGTGGCGCTACACATGTGGTGGTTTGTGGTGAGGGGGGGGGGGCACTGACGTCACTGCGCGGCCGCGCGTCGGCTGCTAGTTACTGAGCGTGACTCTCTTATCTACGGGACCAGCGCAGGGTACGTACATGCTTTCCTCACGTCTGCCAACACCTTGGCCCATGCAGGGAGCGCATACTTTGTGCTGATCCTTTCCTGGCGCTAAGCCAACTAGCGGTGCTTAGTGCTCGCGCGAGGTTGTACCATGCTGAGCCGCACTTGCCAAAAGCCAAAGCCGAAGGAGATTGCCGAAGCTCTCGTGAGTTGATCTATTGGTTATCGCCAGAGCAAGTATCACAGCCGCCGGGACTTTTCCTAGTGGCGTGTCCCAGCTTGAGGCTGTGCTCTCGCAGCGACGTGCTATAGGCGCCCGTTTTCTGTATTTTCGCCCTTGGTGCAGGACCCCTTTGGTTCCCCGTCGTGCAGGCATTTTTGTAGTGCTGGTGCTGACAGATTCAATAAACGGTTTCCGTTAACTGAGGGCATCATTGTGTTTTTGCGTGCGTCGCTCGGCAGCCCCTTGCGGCCTGAGCTCGCGCGCAGTGGTGCTAGAGGCGACGACTGACGCGGCCCTGTGGCTCGCTAAGCTCGAACCCGCGGTGGTTGGTCACCTGTGAGACACTAAGAACCCACAGGATCCAGCATATCCTCTGTGCAGTACTGTACTGTACAGTAATGAGGAAAGGCATTTGCACAGACAGTGTTTCAAAAGTGACAGATTAGGCTGTTAGTGAAGCTTGTGACAACGTCAGTCTCAGATCGAATGAGTGCTCTTAAGTGAAAACTACACATTACAGAATGGATTGCTCCTATCGGCAGTTCACAAGGTAAAACAAAGGAAATGTGTACTTGATGCCTGTGGCAACCACAGGCATCAAAACTGAGCATGCACCATTGTTTTAGACACTGTTAAAAAAGCGTAGACATCTGATCCCCCCAAAAGTGCCCATGTCTTCACTGCTGCTGTCATTTAATAATTTCGTTGCTGAGTCAACCGAAGCACAAATTTTGAATTGTATGATTAGTGAAATGCTTCTAGCACTAGAGGCTAGTTTTGGCAATACCTCCTGTGACATTTTAAGTTTCCAGACTTCCTTATGTGATGTAAATGGTAAAATATGGCTAATAGTTAAAGTGCAATCGTAATTTCATTACATTCATGGTGTTACTTAGGGGAGAATTCCAGCGCAAATGTTTACCAACGTGTCAAAACACTGTCAATGAACTTGATTGTTTGCTTTGGGCCAAAGAAAAAAAGAATTAAGCGCTAACAATAATATTAAAGCAAGTAAAGTTAAGCACAAAGCAAGTTAAGGCCAGCAAAAAGAGCAATGGAATGGGAAATGTAAGTCGTAACGTTAAGAGACAGGAAGAGATCGGTGCGGATCAGAGAGCAAATGGAGATAACCGATATTCCAATTGACATTAAGAGAAAAAATGGAGCTGGGCAGGCCATGTAATGCGTAGGGTAGATAACCGTTGGACCATAAGAGTTACATAATGGACACCATGAAAAGGGAAGCGTAATCAAGGACGACAGAAAACTAGGTGGGGTGATGAAGTTAGAAAATTTAAAGGTTGAAATTGTAATCAGCTAATGCAAGACAGGGGCATTTGGAGATCGCAGGGAGAGGCCTTCATTCTGCAGTGGACATAAAAAAAGGATGGTAATGATGAATCCATATTCAGTGAAAATTCAACCAGAGATTGTACCTGTGTGTGTAAGCTTGTAACATATCAAAACCAAATTTCTTAAATGTGAGGCACGAAAGCAGTGCATGCAGCAAGTGACCCTATAAACAAACCGGCTTATGCATAGAATATCCCAGGTAGACTATCAAGCGTATAACTCTCTGGTTCATAAACTGCAATAAATAACTGTTTACTTCTAGGGCATTTGACATTCTCAACTCTAGGAGCCCTGTCGCCAAAGGTTTCAAGTCTCCACTTCGGCCGTCTACGCTGTGCCACCAGAGGGAATTCATGGAACTGGCTGGGAGACAACTCATGGGCTTGCGACTGGAGTCAAAAAAGCCAGTAGTCGAGGATGGGCGAAGAATGTCAGTGATTTCTCTGGCGTTCACACTAAAGAGCGTACCCCAACTAGCAACCAAAATGTTTGAGAAAGAGCTGTGCAGGTAAGAATACCAAGTATTCACTTAAAAGTCAAAAAGAAAGTGTCACAGCTTAACCAAAGATGTCAACTGTAACTGCCCATGTGATGGCTTTCCTTGCCTCATTTACCAATCGTACACTAAGTACACTTCATTTCACTCTGTTGCACATGGTATTGACAAAGGTTTCATCGCCTAAATAATTGGCCGATTGTTCTGCATGACTAGAATGAACTTTTCCAACAAAATTGTCCTAATAAAACCGTGCCCCCCCCCCCCCCAACTGCAAGGGCATGCATTAAAGGCTAGCTATCAAAACTTATACAGTGCGCTCAATGAATACGCAGCATGGTCTCCACAGCAGATGACTGCACGTTTTGAAGATATATACAGAATGAACTCATATGCCTTGTTTGCAAAATTACTTGTGCCTAAATGATATAGGTGTCGAAATATTATCATGTGTCAGTACAGTTCTGTTTCACGTAAACAGCCTATAAGCCGGTCAAACTTCTTCAGAAATTTAACGCTTATGCAGATTTCCAAGCACAAATATCTTGACACATATATGTTAAAGAATGTTACATGGGTAGAAAACATGTCAAACGCATCACAAAGATGGCAGAAAGTCAAATGTCATTTTTCGCACTTTTTTATAAAGCATGACCAAAAGTTACAAAGTCTTTATATCGCAAACGTATACCTGATTGTAGAATTTACAACTCTTGTGACCCTCAGATGTTAAGTTTAGCTGCCGCACTAAAACAAGAACAGAAACGTGCTGCCTGTTGCGTAACAGACATTTACAAATGACGCGCTACTAAAAGGCCTATTAAAGGCCCTCTCAGTGGGGAACATTGGCTTAAGGCAGACAAAGAATAAACGTCAGCAAGCTTTAAAGCCCATTGTTTGCCCAGTTTGGCATCAATACAAATTTGCAACTCTTCTAGGTAGTTTTACATAAAGCTGTGGATATACACCTATGTCTATGAAATAAGGTGTCGCACTCAAGTCTTTTCTTTGCTATCAGCTTACACAATGGGTCTAGCTTTTGGGTAGCTCCGAAGGTCTGATTAACTGTTCTCTTCACTGCTTGATAACATTCTTTTTAAATGTGTTGGTATGCCCTTTCTTTCTGGCATCTGTAACTATACTATTCTTTAAAATAGAGAAAAAAGCAGGGTTAGTTGGTGCGTATTCCAAACTTGAGACACTGTTAATTATCGCTGAAAAGTGTGGCTCAAGAACGAGAAGCACACAGGACACAACGCTAACCTTCAACAACATTTTTACTACGCTTAAACCTAAAATTCATGGGATGCACAGAGCGCCCAATGCAAAGAGAAGCAACCTTCAACTTTCATTTCCCCTCGCCCCAATGTAACACAGAATGTATCAAAACAAATCGATACAAATGTCATTTTCCAGATAGAAAGACTCTTGGTGAGGTCCAGTGATGGGATGCTTATAGAGTACACTTATTAGCCGCTTTTTTGATGCAAGACACTTCAAATATTTCTCTATCAACCAACCTCTGGATCCTTCTGAGCGCACATGTGCTTGGAAACTGTGTGGTGCACGAGCACCTATCGAAATGGTCAGCCAGACAGCCATCAGCCGCTAAAGCATTGACAACCGCCCTCTGTTTTCCTCATGCGGTCGTTAAAACAACGACCCGTTTTCAAACACCGACACTAGTTAACCATGCTTCAAGGCTTGATTACTTCAACATAATTTCTTTTGTTACAAACATTCTTTTCTACTGTTACTTCTATCTATTCTGTTTACACACTTTGTTTCTTTTTTCCAATATGCTGTATCCTCCCCCCTACTAAATGCCATAACAGTGTTGCAAGCTTTTTAAGTAAATTAAAAACGAATAAATAATAAAAGGGGGCCTGAAACATTTTAGATCAGTGAGTAAGCGCTTATTGCAAGCAGAGCATGGAACTGTGAGTACCTCTGTCACATTTACCAGTGCTATTGGCCCCGAGACCGACCTACAGGGGCGCTGCTAGTGCTGCTCATGTGACGTTGCGGCACAAACTCGCGCCTGTCGCCTGCTTCAGTTCCGGCGGCGTTCGGGTTACTTCTGCAGTGTTTCCATTTGTGCGCTCTCGTTCCCTATGCTTGTATACTTATGACGGTCATCTCAAATATACTTTCACAGCGTCTTCGTTTGCGAAAATTTATTCAAAGTGCTTATTTCCTATACGTCAATATACTTCTCAAAGGCAACGCTACAGTGCCAGCTGAAGGAGGTCAGACCAGCCCATTTGCTGGTTTTGCATGCGCGGATCTACACTTTGCTGCGGTAGATCAAGGGAATAATAAAGGCATAAACAAAAAAATGGCACATAAGAATCCGGTTAAGATAACATACCTGCCGTGGTGCAACAAGCATGTCACAAACGCTGGCTGTATATGACTTCTACAACATTTACCTTGATTTTAACCCGCTAGAACATGTTTGCTCACAACGAGTAGTTCATGGTATAATATCATTTTTTTGCAATGCTTCACACAAACGCTCGGCAGTAACATGAGGACTTCATTACTTCTTTCTGGGGTATTGCATGCCAAAACCAGTTCTGATTATGAGGCACACCGTAGTGGAGGCTTCCAGATAAATTTTCACCACTTGAGGTTCTTTAACGTGCACTACAATGCAAGCACACAGGCATGTCCACATTTATCCTCCATCGAAATGCGGCTGCCGCGGCTTGGATTCGATCCCACGACCTCATGTTCAGCAGCGCAACGCCTTATATGACGTAGCCACCGCAGCGGGTTAACTAACCCTGCTCTTTAGGTTATGCTTGCACTACTTGCTTTCTTAACTACTGATTTAAATTAGCCACATCATCACCGGTTAATTTTAAGTGGTGGTAATTTGAAGTAATGCTTGTTGAGGCTCACAGCTGTTTGCAGCATACGCGAAGGAGTGCACCAATACTTATTGCCCATTCTGCTCTACACGTTCAACTCACTTGAGCTATTTACTGATGCTCGTTGCTTGAGGAACAGACATGACAAATCTGTTTGGTGACCTGACACAGACTGCTGGATCGACCCAAACTTTTGAGTGTAAGGCTGTAGGGCTGTAAGGCTGTAGAGGCTGTAGACCGTAAGGATGTAGAGCAAGGAGCCGAAGCCTCATTCATTAGTAGTAGTATCAGTATATGGGACATATTGAAGATATCATTATACCCCGGCGTAGGTGAAAAATCAAGTGAAATCATTTGAGGTTTGTGGTGTCTTCTTTATGAGACGGGTATACGAGGTTGTCTTTATGCACTGACGAAGCGAATAGTGCACATCCGTACAAAAATGACTGTTGATTTTCTATTGACGTATTGTTGGGGTATTGTTGAATCAACGAACTTTCAACAAAGTCTCTAAAGTCTTTGAGTTCGCTCAACAGTTGCACAATGATATTACCATTGAGAGCTTCTCAATAAATAATTTATTGAGTAATTTGTGTTGATTTTCGTAGTTGTTTTTTTGTTGTGTAGCAGTTGAGTTTATCATATACTAATTAGGACTCGCATATGAAGGCGATATTTCACAACTTTATTAAGAAGCAATCTTTGCCTCATTCTTGTCACTTTGTGGTAGGTAGGTAGGTTCTAGTTTGGGCTCGCTTTCGTAAAAAGAAAACAGTGTGTGACCGACTTTGGCACCGAACGTTGACCTTCGAGCGCAGCAGCCCGGTGCTCTAACCTTTAGGCCACGAGCGCACGCGTACGTCTCTCGTTCCGAAACCAGTCAGCGCTTTGATTGCTCGGCGCGCGCGCCCCATGTAACTTCCTCGTCTTCTTGCGACAGCTCGCGCTTTGAGGCGCCATGTTAGACTGTACTATGTCCGGGACCAGCCCGCTTTCGTAGCCGTTTACGCTACGTAGAAACTGCGACGTTGAACCATCTTCATGATCGCCCACGAGTGACTTGCTCGCCGGCGTACAAATGCCATCGTCGTTTTAACATACAACATATGGCATAGCCATAGGTGCGGATCCAAAATGCGCACGTTTTAGGGAGCAACAGAATGTGAAATTCACTTGCAAACACGGTGACTGCGTGCATGGGGAGTTCCCCAAAAGTAGACACGGCGGCAGCGCGGATGGTGGCGATAAGGCAGGCGCCGACAAGCGACGACGCTACCTTTGAGCATCGGACGCGCTGTGCGAGCCGTAGGATGCAAGCGCGCACAGGCTGTAAACATACACTTCAGAGGTCTTAGAATTTCCTGTGCCACACCCTGTGTCTCGAAAGCATAATACATTTTTTCATCCAACGGCCGTGGTACTAGATATCAAACAACGAATGCGCTTTGAGAGCACAGCGCGTTGAAAGAGTTTCGGATTTAGCAACAGCCGCAACATTACGCAGCTAATCGCTGTCTCAGCGGCTGCTCCCGACACTCGCCTTGCAGAAGCATGCGATAAAATTCTTGCCATGGAAGCCTCCCAAGCCTGCAGCTCTCCTATGTTCAGTGAAACAAACGAAGGCCAAAGAGAAATGAAAGAAATCAAACAACAGTTACGCGCCCACGTTATACCGTACTTTTTACCGCGTCATCTGCAAAGATGCTGCAAACTACTTAAACGAGTTGTTGTTCATAAAAATAAAGATATTAGTAATAATCTTTACTCATAGGTGACGCAATAAACGCCAAACCAGTGTTTGAGCATGAGTGTTTAGGTGTGTGCGCGCGTGCGTGACTTTATTGTGAGCAGTCTTTTGCAACGGTATCCAGTGTGCCGTTAGTTTCGTAGTCGCAATTTTGTTAATCGTATTATTTATTTTTTACGCTAAATTAGGTTTTCCTTCAAAATATATTATACTTTCTATGAACAAAAATTATCAATTATTATTTATGGGTTTTAGTAGTTATTTTTAGTAGGAACGATTTTATTAACTTAATACGATACTGAGGCTGTGGCCGCTTTTCGACTCTGTCACTCGTCTGAACTTGTGCGGTGGTTTGTGCCGCGCGCGCTTTGTTGGAAGCATTTTTCTTTTGTTTT
>NC_051161.1:106337779-106340279 GCF_013339745.2 Dermacentor silvarum
AAAAAATAACACGGGATAATCGCCTGTCCTGTAGTTTCTTTTCTATGTGTTTCGTCTGTCACGCCGTCATATACCCATGAAACCGTACCATTTAGCCCAGCTTTTCACTTTGCAGATGTTTTAGACCTTGCTCCACATCTCCACAACTCATCTTTGTTGGTCTGACAAACCCAGGGGCAATCAACCTGTATTTCGCTTTAAATCGGCTCATTCATAGCTTGGGAAGAGGGCGACTGTCCATTCATGCCTTCACAAGGTACTGCAAAAAATCATGTGATCACAAGTGTGAAGTCAGTTTCACAAAACAAGAGAGCCGCCTCATGCACTCAGGGTACCCTTCGAAGCTCTTGGTTTCAGAAGCAAAAGGCGCACTGAAAAAGTCCAAAAACGCGGGCTGAGCCACACGTAGTGATAGTGATGATGGGAGCTGCATAGACAATATGATGATCATACGTCATAAGCCCACATTTTCAGTCTATTTGCGAAAGGTAGGTAGACAAATATGGCTGAAATTTGTTGTTTTCGGCACCTGTGACATTGTGATTGTCGGGTCTGTGCAAGAAGGTCAATAGGGGTTAAAAAGAAACGTGTCCCTGCCCAATCAAGCACACAAACCCCTATGTCACTTGTACAGGAGCAAATAGTTTATTCGATTACTTTGACAGCAGGCGGGCAGATGCCTTAATACGGGGGCTTACAGAGCACAATTGTCACTGCATAACTAAAGATTCGGGAGACTTCGCCTTTCAATGCAGAGATTGCGGCTGCTAGCCGGCACTCGTAAAACCTAGCTTGACGCGCAGCGAACATAGCAAACTGGGGAAATTTTAAAAGCAATAGAATTGACAAGTGGGAGGACACGTGTGTGAGCTGCCCCTTAGTATCATCTTCAGGAAAAGCGCCCCGCTGCCTGGGCATTTTATTTCATCCTGAGCGCACAAGGTGATGGTCATCTTCATATTTTTGCTAATTTGTTGTTCTTGTTTTCCTCGCCATGCAGCTGTCACAGCACGTCCGCTTACCAAAATGCATACTAGAAATGCGCGTATTTGAGCAATAAAATAATAGTTGCAGTTAGGCACCTGTATGTCCTGTTCATTCATGCTAAGGAAGTAAAATGTAAAGCCGTCGTCTAACTTGCTTTAGTGAACGTTGAAGAGCTCCACGTGGTGAAAGTTAATTAAAGCCAGTCCGTGTTGGTGTGTCCGCCACCAGCGATGCCTTCACCTTGTCTCGACTACGTTGCCTCAATTTAGCTAGCTAGTATCATCCATAGATATGGTGCACCGAAATAAAAGCTGTACGGCTTGTGAAACTGAATGTCTAAGGAGGCGAAATTCCCAACGCGTTCTATGACCAGCGAGATCAAATGTCCAGTGAGGCTGAATGTTCGGTGAGACGGACTGCCCAAAAAACCTGAATCTCTCCAATATTTGACATTCAGGTTTTTCGAACATTCAGGCCGCAAGCGAGCTGGAATAGAGACGCTTTTGTGGTAAGTGAAGCTAGAGCCCTATTAAACGCTTAATACTAGAATGTTCCTACAACAAAATCTTTTTTGTGCGGTCACAGGACGTCGGCGTCGGTTCTGTATGCTGGGTCGCTTCTGGATGCCAAGGAAGATACCAATTCACAAATAACGTCACAACAATAGCGTATACCGCCGTGCCAATATAGCCCTCAAACGTTTTCAAATTCGCCTCCCATCTTGACCAGCGGATTTGTGGCGCCATCTGTTATACTAAATGTACACTACTGGTACTCGCTGCTTTCCGAGTGAACCGAATTATCCTTGTGAAATATGAAAAGATTTGACGTTTGCTCAGCCAGTGGCCGAGGAAGGCCCGCCGCAGTAGGGCTCAAGGACTGTGGGGTAGTAGCGCTGAGACCGAGACCGTGGTTTAAATAACCGACCGGGCCGGCCGCTGACCAACGAGGGTGGAATACAAAAAAGCTCGGGTATCTGTAAGGTTAGGTGCATGTTAAAAAATCACAGGTGCCACAACTTATCAGGAGCCCTCCACTACGTCGCCTCTGATAACACGAGTGTTGGTTAGAGACGTAAAGCCCGATAAACCATCGTGATAAATCGCCCCTCACGAGAGTACTCCATCCAGCCACTGCATTTCAGCGCGAAAAGAAATGTTGACCACCCGGGCTCGTGTTAATGAACGACCTCTGTACATAGCCAGTGTATGCGCGAAATCAATGTTTTTCCTTGAACAACCATTGTATTGAATGAGTCCTACTGCTTGGAGGTCAATTGGTATTTGCGCAAATCGTTTCTGCGGGCTGCTAATAGTCGATAATTTCATCATTATTGAAAATTGACTTTATAGCACCCTCTCCTACTCCGCTTGATATCGATCGGAATCGATTCAGCATCAATATTTTAATAGTGATGCGATGAAGGCACTCCCGCATTCCTGTCGGAACGAAGCCACCCTGAACTTACTCAGATGCATAAAGAGAGAAGCATATATTACCATGACCTTCAGGT
>NC_051161.1:106342779-106401084 GCF_013339745.2 Dermacentor silvarum
TGCAATAAGCTGAAAAGCACGAACACAGCGGTGTGCGCTATACGGCAGACCAACTTTTCCTGATATGTCTGAAGAGCGTAGCGAAAAATTCACTAGAAAAAGAAAAGAAAACGACAGACGTGGATCTGCGGTAGCGTGGCTGTTGTCACCACATACCTTCACTCCGAGCGTCCATTTAGCTCAGAAGTGTGTGAACATAGTAAAGAAGAAAAAGACTGCCGCCTATATCCACAAAACACGTTTTCCAACAACACAGCCTTATCCAGCCAAGCCAGGCACGACGGCTGCAGCACACTGGAAGCAGCATGACCGCAGTTCCGAAGTTGTGCACGTCATCCCGTGGCGCTTTGTTTCCCTCGGCGAGCCACTTAGTTGTGGTCCATTTGTTTACGCACCTCCTTCTCGGTATACAGCCACGTCCATTCTCTAAAGGGTTTGCAACCACACTTACGGCAGCCGACGACGCATTGTTCAATGCTGCGAGCACTAACCTCTTTCCTGGCTCTTTCATTACAGTGATTCAATTACTCGTCCTTTCCAATCAGAGCGGCCATTTTCGCATTCGTCGTACAGCGCCCATGTGAAACTAACTTTCGAGTAAATCGCGTTTCTCGGGCCTTTTACGTAGCTCTCAGTGTCAATGCATTAAAGCAATCGAATTTAAAGACAGACCGCCGAATCCGACGCGCAGTGCAACGCTTCTAGGCCCAGAAACGTCGCGGTGAATCAGTGGTTATGGCGTTGCACTGCCTAGCTTGAAGCGGTGCGTTCAATTCCAGCCACAGCAGCCGCATTCGAATGAGGGTGGAACGCCAAACAAGTCGACAGAGCCCATCTCCCGATTACTGTCAACGATAATGCTTTTAATGCGTAGCATTCAATCAAAGTAGCGATACTACGGTGGCTAGATGGGTAGGTGTGCCGACCGAGCGTAGTTCACCACTTCTCCGCATCATGACGCAAAAGTGGCGCAGCGTAGAGTATAACGGCTGAGCTGCGCGCAACGTCGGCTGCGCTGTGTAGACGAGCAGCGTGTTTGATAGTATCGTTGCGTCTGCTCTAGCTTTGAAGTACGCGTTATACAATGCCGTTTTGAGCAGGGTAAGCAAAGCCAGAATGGGGAATTTGTTACTGTCGTCTACTCAGAAGACACGATATGCTGAAGTCAATTTTCTAGCTTGGCGATTGGACACATTTATTGGTACAAACGCGGCGCTCCAGCCCATTGCATTAAATACGTAGATGCATTTTTTCTATGCATAAAACAATACTGCAGTGGTGTTATACGTTATATAGAAACGCGTTTGCGTGATATTTAGTAAGTTCGAAAGTTTCAATTTCGAGAAATCCAGCTATTGTGTTTATTGCTGCTTCAGTTACGGTATTGAAATTGTTACGAGACGAATTGTGTTGGTAAGTGCATATGGTTCACTGTTTGGTTGCAATAAAATAAAGCAATACGTCTTGGGCTAGATTCATGAGTATATTTAAAATACAAGAAACGCTCTCATAACTTCAGTCAGCAAACGCACCAACATAAATAGCCTAGCGCCAGCAAGGTCGCAACGTTGGTCCACCACATCACAACATTATTCACAGCACACGCCTCCGCTTCAGGTGATTCCTCTTCTCCCTGTTGCTTTCGCGTGCCATGTTCTTGCCCTTGACAAGAAAGTAAAGGCTTTTAATTGAATAGAACTTCACAACATTGTTTGTGAGCTCTTTCTTGTGCCGTTTATAGCCGATCAAATTCAGAGGATTCAGCTGCAGAAAGGATGCAAAGTTGGTGATACTGTTCCTTCGTAACTCATTTAAACTGAAGCACAGCTTTAAGGCGTCTTCGAGCGATGCTACCCGTTTTTTAGTGCTTCAGAAGGGAGCAACAGCCCTGACCTACTCATTCTGCTGAATTCAGTAATGTCCCTGAGCAATCGGAGCACTTGGTTCTTTGCAGGAACTTCCTTGCTACATAGACTGCTATATATAATGTCATCCTAGAGCCACTTTTCTTTTCCCTGTAGCAGCGCAGCGGTGCTCGATGTCGCAGGCGCTGAGCACCTGATGTGCGGCTTGCAAATTTCCAACGTCGAGGGGCTCATGGACGTACGCTTTTCGGTGTACCGCTTGCTCATTAACGTCACCGATACTGAGCAAGCTACTGAGCAGCCCGGGGCGAACATTTCCGCTGTCTTTCTCACAAATTTAGAGCCCGACTTGCAATTCGGAGCGAAGCAGTAAGTCTCCTTGGTGTTCTTTGGTGGAGCAATGCCGCTGCTAATCTCGCCGGTCATTTTTCCGACCTGGAACATTCCACATCGCTTAGGAACTTGCAAACAGTACGAGAGACGCGGAGCTCTTCACCTTTGAAACTGACACGAACAGACGACATACAACGATTCCGGCTTTATTTTTTTTATTTTTTTGCTCTCCGCCAGCCCCCTGTAGCAGACGACGCGCGCTGCGGAACCATTCTACTGACCGCAGCGCCAATTTCGCGTCATGACGCAGAGAAGCGGTGAACTACGCTCCAGACGCGCGGTCGGCACACCTACCCATCTAGCTACCGTAGCGATACGGCGTATTGCCACAAGTCGAAACGAGTTAAGTATGAGCCACGTACTACGTCGGGACTCCTCTCTCACACTTCCCTAAGAATTCGCGGCACTGCCAAGCGGCGGCACTGAGAAGCGTGAGCGTAGTATCCGAAATGCATGTTGCTTCGGTGCCTGCGAACGCTGATAAACATGTCATGCGGCTGCTGATCTCCTGTTTCGCGTTTCTTTCTGGACACGCTGCGTCATCTGGTGGCACTGCCGAGAAGCCCGCGTGTGGCCTCTGAGACGACAAGCCTGGCGCGCCAGTGCCTCCGAGCGCTGAGAATTGGTCCTTCGCTTGCCGCGCACCCAGTAACACATACACAGTGCATTTGTGGGATGCTTTCGAAGCGTCGGGTTGCTGTCCTTGACGAACCGTGTGACGTGGGTTCAATTCCGCCCAGCATCGGAGAAATTTAAAGGATCATTTTTGTCGTTGAGAAGCGGTACACACTAACTGGCACATACCCAATCAGTCTTCGAAGAGGTTTATTGAAGACCAGAGCAGACTCATTGGCACATACCCAGTCCTCCAAGTCGGTGTCCAAGAGTTTCATTAAAGAGCAGTACATACTCAGTCCCGCAGTTACAGTAACCCATGTCTCTTACCGCTCGCCGGACGCAACACAGGCCGCAGAGGTAGCCATCGCTTTAGCCGCCTCTCAACCCACCTCAAGGGTCCTCACCACGGACTCCCGCTAGGCCTGTTCCCGATGCCTCCATGGTACCAGAGCCCCTCTAGCCACCCACCTTTTTCTGGCGGCCTCATGGCGCTTTGACCCTCACTACATCCACATCGTTTGGCCTCCTGGCACGCGGGTCTCCCCGGTAACGAAGCGGCGCATGCCGCTGCCTGCGTCTCTCCAACCCGGGCCGTTACCACCTCCGACTCTGCATCTCCCCCAGGCACCTCAGCTCTTACGTGGTACCGCGCAATTCTAGATCATTATGGCACATCGCGCCGGCTTTACCCAGACCCTGCACGAGGCCTCTCTAAAGCGGATGACAGACTTCTGAGACGCTTGCAGACTAACACCTTCTTGTGTCCTGCGACCGCCCAGCACTTCATGACGAGTATACACGGCTACTGTGCGCGCTGTGGGCTCCTGGCCCACACCTATCACAAGATTGCTGTATGGCCCTCCACACCCCTTCCTCTTTCATCCCCCTTCCCCCTACTCAGAAGAGAAGCTTGGGAGGATTTCCTGCTTGGCTGTGCTACTCTGGAAGCTCAACGCTTCTTGGTAGCCCGGGCCCGAGCGCCGATCATCTCCAGTGGACTTCCAGAATTAGTAGACCACCCAAGTGCTTCTGTAGTGCAACTCTCTGTACTTTTCTGAATAAATGTTTTTCCACTACCACCATGTCGGCATGATTTTTCAGAAAGGCTGCAATAAATCAACATGCATTTAAGTTGGCACACATATTTCACGTATAGCCTTCCTACTCTGTCCGCTAAATTGATCTCAGTGGAATGTGTGGTTGCGCCTGGGCAGCGTGCTGAATTTTGCGCCCCTCGTAAAAAAACACTGTTGTAATGGTACGGAGCACTTGTGTACGTAATTTATTGCAAAGGCCTGTGATGTCAGGTTATTTTCTTTAAAGCGTTCTGACGGTTCTCTGAGGCGGAGCCTCCAAGAACCCAATTGAGGGAAAAGCGGTTTGTTGGACAACGCACACAAACTTTTAATAAAACTAAACCGAAAAGCAACCCATAAAATACTCTCAAATAAAAACTCACAATAAGAAACACATTAGGAGCTAGAACGCTAACGATGGCAGGCAAGTTCGGGCAGGCCGCGGGTGTGAGTGCTCACAACAGTCTCGACGCGGAGAAGCGGAAATGAGACGACGAGAGAAACGGCTTTGGTCCCACCAAAGGTCGGTGTGTTGGACCGTTGTACAGGCGATCAGACGGCGGCAGCTCTGGCTTGAAGAGGGAAAGCAGGCGGCTTGGCGGCACGAACAGATGGCGGGGACGTTGTGGCCAGGCAGCTGGACGTAGAACTCGAGCCCGTAGCCCGGCTGCTCACGCTCTGCCCACGGGTGCAGAAACTCACCGGCCTCGGTCAGCAGTTCTTCATCAGGTAGAGTGGCGACGCCCAGGACGGGTTTGCAGGAGGCCCCGGTCGGGTGAAGTCCTGGTGGCTCGGGTCCGGAACCCGACGGCTCATCTTCAACCCTTGGACCGGTGGCCGACCTTCTCATGGCGTATTCGCACCTGAAAAATGTGGATGCAGAATGGATGAAGAGGTCAAGAAAGTTAGCAACCAAGTGCAGAATAATTGAAACTGTAATCTAGGAGTCATCAGAAAGAAAATGAGAGAAAGAGACAGTGAATTTGGATATAAGAATGGAAACAAAAGGACCACGGATATTTGAAAGAATGAGAAGAAATTAGAAGGGAAAATCTGTACGATAAAACAAAGGGCAGTGCCTTGCTATATGAGGCTCGAGCCGGTTGCCTAATGTAAAAAAAAAAGAAAATTAACGAAGGACGTTCGTCACGCTTGTTTGTCGTACCGCGCGATGAGGAAAGAGGACGCAGGAAAAGGAGTCGGACTCGTGATGCAAACGCAAACTACATTTATAACAAAAGCCAAATTACACCCGGACAGAACGTTACGCACATGACATACATAATATGCTAAAAGGAATTAGGTTGCTATGAGTTTGAGAAACAGGGTTCAAAACATGTAGCAGCTCACAGTACGTGGTTGGCGGAGTGAGGGACGATGACGTCACGACGTAGAACACGCCTCGATGTTGGGCGGTGAGGGTGAGTTGGCTCTTGACAAATCGGGAACGACCGCTCAGCAGTCAGCCTGCATCCGAGCCGCAGTGCACGTTGCAGGAATAGTCAGCCTGCCCAGCGAACAGCTTGCGCGCGAGCCGTAGTGCTCGGCCAATGGGCATTGGTTCGGCGCATATGCGGCCATTAGCCAGGCCACGAACGGTGCTCCGCCGAATAGCCGACCAAGCAGACGCCTTGCCCGCGATGCGCAATACTCGCAGCAAGTCAGGGGCGTAGCCAGACATTTTTTTCGATTTTTTTCGGGGGGGGGGGGGGGGGGTTCACCGGCCCGACCAGAGGGGGGGGGGGGGGGGGGGGGGGGGGGGCAAGCTTCTGTTTTCCTCTAGATCACGTGATCGATAATAAATGTCGGTAGTTTAAGCACACTCTATACATGT
Source organism: Dermacentor silvarum (assembly GCF_013339745.2). NCBI lineage: Eukaryota > Metazoa > Arthropoda > Arachnida > Ixodida > Ixodidae > Dermacentor > Dermacentor silvarum. Next base: position 106,348,566 of record NC_051161.1, read on the forward strand.
ATATCAAAGACATGGGACCCCCCCCCCTCCCCCCCCCCCCTCGCGTGTGCGTGTGCTTGTGAAGAAATTAAGTAAAAAGTAAAGTAAGCTCAGTAAATACAGTAAGTACGACAGGTACATTGGGCGTTTGGAGCAACGGTCTCTCAACGCACCACTGAATGTACCATTCTTCGAAAACGCATCATTGAGACGACCCGTGCGATCGGAGAAGACATCATTAATTGTTAATTTCCGTTAAGCCTAGATGGCGTCGTCCTCGTCGGGGCGAATTGCGTTTCACAAGTCAAGGATGGCTATACGCGTGAAAATGCACGTGTGACCAGGCTATACCTACTCCCATAGCAATAGCTTGTTCGCTGCGTCTTTGCGCTAGAAAACTTAAATACGCGCAAAAACGCGTAAGGCTTTTTTTTTTCGAAGCTTTCGTCGCCCTGCTCCCTCATACGAGAGGGTCGCATTTCCTGCGGCAAGTGCATGGGCCGCTGTGTCTTCCGCTGTGTGCGAGCGTGCAGCCGTCATTTGCCTTTCCGTAAACAGATCCAGAATTGTACAGAATATTTCACCGCACAGCATAGATATGGCATGTGTACGCATTTTAAGTAGTGCGTGCAACTCATTTCTGCTTCACTTACGCCGGTGCAAACAGGAAGCGGCTTTGTACCTCACAGAATCTCGACTCATTGGTGTACTAGTGATGCAGGAATGAACTCCGGTATTGTTCAGCACATAGTGCACATAATCAATTTCTCAGGACACGTGAACTCCGACGAGAACTGTCAGCGCCTGCAACAAGAGTTTACTTACGCTGTACTGCGCACAGCAGTATTTCATGCTTCTCGGCTGTCTGTTTCGTGCATTCTATTGCGAGTCGGTGGAATTTCACTGCTGTCATCATACCCTACGTGTGTACATTGCTGGTTTGGGATTCCACAACTGAAACAGCAACAACCAGCCTTCCGTAATTGCTGGTTTGTGATTCAACAACACAACAGTAATTACAAGCCTTCCGTAGGGGCGCAATCGCAAACAAGAGACGTTTCTCGCGCAGACTAAGCCTACGTTCATACTTGGGAAGCGGCAAACGGGCGGAAAGGCCAAAGCGGCTGGAAAATTTTTTCCGCGCCTGTCCAAGTTGTTCACATTTGTTTTGCTGCCACCGCGGCCACCGCTGCCGTTTTTGTCCAGATCCATCTCATCTGCGTACGTTTGTCGGCGTGGTGGCGCTCATTATCGCATTATGTCGAGCGGTATGTTCATTCTTTGACCCATGTACCGTCATCAAAAGGGATCATTTTACGCAACTTCGCGTGTCATCTGCAACCTTCGGCAAATTCCTTGTTGGCGTTCCGTAATTCCCCGCACACGGGCGCGGTAGCGCTGAGTCACAGGTTGGTGCCTAGGCGTGAGAATATTTCTTTAATAGCTTTTATTTACAAGTTGTAATAACATTTCATCATTTCGTATTAGCGGCGCCTCCAGGACACCAAAGGGGCAACGGGAACACCACAGCTAAAACCCGGGCTGGCCCTTGTGTTGGGGCTCGCCAAAGCCTGCGCGTCCTACGTGAGACCTAAGCTCCCGTCGCGACGTCGCGACGAGAAAAGCACCCCGCGACTTCTGCAACATACCGTACACCTGCGAGGAGAATTATGGAGCGCCAACGAGGAATCTGCCTAACTATTGTCTGCCGTGGAAGTGGAAGAAGAAATGGTTTTTATACTTCTACCTACTTGTTTTCTAGAAATTGACAATGAATAAACGAAAGACGCGGACACCTCGGAAACGGCGGTGGTGGGTTCGCCTGGCTTTGCAAAAGCACGAGAAGTTGGGTCACGCCAAGGCTTCGTTGCCGCACCTCCGGTCGCGCGACGTTGAATACTATCGCGAGTATTGCTGACAGTACGTTTTAGTGCCACTCTTGTCATTGAGCAAGGGCTGGTTCTTGATCACGTCGATCAGCATTACAGCCTACACTTCTGGTGCCATGTTCAATTTTACGACCGGTTGTTTACATGATAGTGTAGCTTGCAGTGAAGCAGAACGACTTTCCGCCGCGTTTCCGCTTCGCCATGGGGAAAAAATCGGCCAGAGACTGATTTGGCTCGCAGCCTGTTTTTCTGCCTGTTCTGCCGCCTAGGCGGGCGGATTTTTGCAAGATTTTTCCGCTTCCTACAGCTTCAAGACCAAGTGTGAACGTAGCCTGAGATCCTGCGCGAGCGCGGTCTAACCGGCACCTGAAGGGAAGCGGCGGAAATGTATACCGGAGATTTCGACCACCTGGGGTCTTTAACGTGCACCTAAATCTAAGTAAACGAGCCTCGAGCGTTTTCGCCATCATCTAAAATGCGGCTGCTGCATTTGTTGCTTCATTTGTTGCACATTTGTTGCTTCAGAATGCGGCCGCCACATTCTCGCCCAAAACTTCACAGAGTGTCAAAGCCTTGACAAACACCGTGACAGTTTTTTCCGTATGCAGACATGATTCGCTGTAAATTACCAACCAAACGGAAGCGCCCAGGAATGAAATTGTGATAGTAGCACCGGTTTCATGAATTATGTCAGCGCGAAGCGACGAAAACAAAGGGCGGGTAAGTGGGGGGGGGGGGGGGGGGGGTTGCGGAAAAGATTTCGGGTGGGGTTTGAACCCCCCCCCCAACCCCACCCCCCCCTGGCTACGCCACTGCAGCAAGTTGTTTCGGTAAAACAACTTTTTCGAAACACTGCAACACAGTGACAAAGACACACTCACAAGATATGATTCACGCGATCACACATGCAAATGAAGACTTAAGAGTCCTAACACCATTTCAACACAACATGGTTAAGTGTTCTCACACTGATATCCTAACAAACTAAACAGTGTCACAATTGTACAAACCTAAACAGAAAAATAAAGAGAGAAAGAAAGAAGGCACAAATGTTCAGAAGAAAAATAAACAGCACCCCTATGCTACCATCTCTTGCACTATCACTACGATCAGTGTCACTATTGTTACTAATGCCTAAGACGCCGCTATATATAAAGACTGCCTGTGCTTTGTGACGCAAATAACCTGCAGTAATTCCGACATGTTTTTTGCCCGAAGCCCTAAACACAATACATCAGTCTACGAACAGGATGCACACAATATAGGCTATCTCGCATACAGCGAGACACTCATAAAAAATATACAACCGAACTTAGTTCCAATAACAGAGGATCACTCATCGCTACCTCATCTAACGCTGAACACCATCGATGAAACAGTGAAACGCACTGCGAAGAACTTTTTTTTTTCTACAGTGGCTGCGGTGCCAGTTTCTACAGACACTGTCTCTTCATATGACATTTTTAAACCGGACTTGCTTTCTTAGGCGCACTGCAAGAAATTCACCTAAGAGCACGGTTTTTATTACAGTGCTTGGTAGCACAAGCTGGGGTGCCAAATTTTCAGGCATGGAAGAACCTTATCCCGCGAACCGCTTCTTGTGCAGAGCGCATTCTGCGTTCCTACTCTGAGTATTTTGTACTGCCCTTACTTTCTCACTACGCTGCTTATCACAGATCTCTCTTCTACATTGAACAACGTGTTCCACGTTCTGCCCTACATTATATTTTTTCGTATCCAGCCCTTTGATATTCCCATTTTGTTTTTGTACAAAATGTGTTTGGCCATAGCCCTCATGGAAACAAAGATTTGATTTCTCATCCTCTCGTTCGGAACACAACCCTATAGCATCCTGTGCACCACTTGTAGGCAACCTTTTCCCGGACTCGCTGGCCCCATTTCTGTATGGCTGTAGGCATTTGCCAGAGTCTACACACAAGCTCGTAAACTTTTTCGTAACCACTCCTTCTGATGTGTTACCTTGTGCCACGGATCTTAAGTTCAGAGGCAGGATTCTTGGCTCTAAGCCATCCTTTTGTTCTGTATGATGCTCGAACCAGCACCAACCAGAGCAATCGCCATTAAGGCTATCAGTGCCGCATTTAGTGTGTTCCCGTTCGTGGTAGAAAGTTTGATGACAATCCGCCTTGAATGTCATCTTACCAAAGATTTTGGCATTAGATGCCTTCCTCAAGTCTTCATCGAGACTAACTTTATCAAGACCGTTTGACTTGATAACGTTTTCACGGCAGGCGTTGTACACCGTTACCGACGCGAACTCTCTATCCTCATATTGGAAATTCTCAAAATTTCCACAGCAGCCATCCACGTCACTACACCTGTCTATCTCAGATTTTAAATTGTCAAGTCCCGCTTGGTTGACGACGTCACAGCGGCTGACACCGCAATTGACCAGCCCTGTTTCCGACCAGTCGGCCGGTTTCCGAGCCCCGCGTCCTCCTCGTTCGCCTCCACTACTCCGGCCTTGCCTAGCTCTTCTGAAGCGAGCATACGCAACTGCTGCTGTAAAAATCGCAGCCGGAGCTCACGCACTGAATCCTCCGTCTTATTGAATCGTTCTTCCCGGGCTTGCAGCTCTCGCGCTACATCTTTAGCATACTCAAATGAACGCAATGCCTCCCTATCCTCACCTAGTTCACCTTTGTCGTAGCTTAGCTCTTTTTCAAACCAATTCAGAAATTCCTCAAAAGGCATGCTAAGCTCCTCACTAAGTGAAACTAACTTTTCCGGGTCCGTTCCTCAGCCACGGCGCACAAGCTAGGTGAAACTCTTAATGATGATAAAGAGCTTAGTCCGGTCGCGGACGCCAGAAATGTAAAAAAAGAAAATTAACGAAGGACGTTCGTCACGCTTGTTTGTCGTGCCGCGCGATGAGGAAAAAGGACGCAGGAAAAGGAGTCGGACTCGTGATACAAACGCAAACTACATTTATAGCAAAGGCCAAATTACACCCGGACAGAATGTTACGCACATGACACACATAATATGCTAAAAGGAATTAGGTTGCTATGAGTTCGCGAAACAGTGTTCAAAACATGTAGCAGCTCACAGTACGTGGACAGGAGACGAGAGGTTGGCGGAGTGAGGGACGATGACGTCACGACGTAGAACACGCCTCGATGTTGGACGGTGAGGAGAAGATGGTTCTTGACAAATCGGGAACGACCGCTCAGCAGTCAGTCTGCATCCGAGCCGCAGTGCACGTTGCAGGAATGGTCAGCCTGCCCAGCGAACAGCTTGTGCACGAGCGGTAGTGCTCGGCGCATACGCGGCCATTAGCCAGGCCACGAACGGTGCTCCGCCGAACAGCTGACCAAGCAGACTCCTTGCCCGAGATCCGCAATGCTCGCGGCAAGTGGTATCACGCCTTGGCCAAGGGCAACGCGCGGGCGGCAGCTCCATGGACGGCCGCGTTCCGTGGAGCCTTGATTGTCGGCGTCCGACGCGTCGGCCTGCTGTCTTCCGTCTCCCGCTGACTAGGCGGGAGTCTGACTTGTCTCCCTCCACGAAGGATTTCGCCACGTGCTCGCCAAACGTGGCCCAATCGTGGCACGATGCATCTTTGGAATACCACTGGGCCATCGCTGATCTGGCGGGATCACTCAAATGTGTGGTCCACTTGGGAAAGAACGCGTGCAGACTCCATCGTTGTCAGCATCGCTTTCTTTCATTCATCACACCTAACGACAAAAACATACCGGAGCAAATATTCGGAACTAGATGAGGTATGTGTATGCTGCAGCAAATTCCAGAGACCACTCAGCACATCCTAATGCAATGCGAAGGGATTCACCCAATGAAAGCCGTAGGTAACTTACACCTGCCAGAAGCGCTTGGGTTTTAATTGGACGGAAGCATCAACTGGTCAGCAGTCGTGATATGCAAGAGACGTTTAGAGTACTGGTGAAAAAAGGAGGGAAGAGATTGATACGACCTGGCCTATTACAGTCATAGGTATCGGTACAAGGTAGATTTCGAGGGAAAGAAATAGATTAATAAGATGCATACAAAAATTGCTAGATAAAAAACATGTATAGCATACATGATTAAATCAAACAGGCTAGGTGATTATTTCTCACCGCCCTGTTTCAAAGGGGATGCCATGAAAACATCGTCAGCATCATCACTTCCATCATGTGTAGCATATGTGTAGCAAGTCACCAGAAAAATGATTCAGAAATGTCGCTAGACTAAAGCTAAACTTGGCTACAATATCTAGATCAGGAGCTGGATTTGAAAAAGAGCTAAAACATCTACTCGTAGCTAAATTACATTTTTGGTAGCTAGTTGAGTCCAAAAGTAGCTAGATCTAGCTACAAAATATCTAAATTGGCAACACTGTTTAACATCCATTTAACGAAAAGTATGCATCGAGTTTTCTAAGCTAAACAAGCATCAGCTCTATAATTATATTTATTTAAGAGAAGCATCACAAAATACAAAAGTTATCGTTCGCTTACTTATAAACATTCCAGATGAGTGCTGAGCATTTCATGTCAATTGAATATAACTCGTGTGTCTCTTCTTGTCCACCTTGACATTGGACAGCGCCTGTATGTACCAGCAGGGATGTAGTGCCGGATACAGGCACGTGACAAATATTCGATGTTTGTCAACGACCTGCTGATCACATTGCGGGATCCCGCCCATTTGCAAGGTGAATCTTCGCAGGGTAGCTTCAAAGTAATTTTCACTGTCTTAAAGGTGCTTTTCCAAGTTCCTCAACACGTGTTGCCTTCTGGAGGCAAATATTGTCCTGGCTTACCAGAACATCCAAGAAAGAAGGCGTTGACATCATGGAAAGTCTCTGTAATGCAAGGTTACTACATTTATTAACAGATACCCAGTTTAGTTATTGCGCCTATTTATGCATGACGCCCTGATTCAGCAGCAGTAACAAGTCAGTTGGCAAGCTGCACCTCGCCCTCCTATATACTGCCCATTTCAAAGAAACTTTTGTTGGGACAGTCCACACTCTAGTACAGTTAGTGACATAAAAATTCATCGGTAAGTGGTGAACTCCGTAACCTTGTAGCCAATGTCTTTGTTTAAAGGCTGTACTATCATTCCCTTTATATGTACTTCATGACTCGATAGCTTTGTGAAATGATAAAAAACTTCCAGAGCTTACGTTGACTTGCTTTTGTGTCATTTACTCATCCAAAGTGCCTTGCAACAGAAGCTCAAGCATCTGCAAATAAGGATGTTTGTTTGTTACGAGGAGCTACTGTACTAGAAGCAATTTGACTGTTTCACCACTGAGGGTGCAACAACAGCAGCTGGTCGAAAGCAGTTTCATCCCTTCTTTCATTCCTTGACATGAGTCCTTACTGCCTTACGTTTTTGACTAGCTCTGTCTTTTTTTTATCAGTTAAGTGAATATGCTTCCACAGCCTGCTACAAGCACCACTTGGAAAGACAAGGGTTCCCTGAGAGTGTGGCGAAAACATTGTTGAAGAGGGTGTACCATTACGTGGGCGAGAAAATTGTCGACATTATAAAACAGCGAAAAGGTATACTGACTAGCACAATTTCGTTACATTGATTGTTTAGCAATTTTACTGCTTGAAACATAGCTGTAAACCGATAATAAAATTTTGACTCGCAAACCTTAGGGCACACATTCATGAGTTGAAAAGTTAAGGAGCATTTTCATCCAATAACAGCTTGCCAATGTTGCATGATTTTCATGCCATTGTTGCATGCAATGTTGCATAGTGCACGTCTATGAACAATGCTTATTTTTATCCAATGTTTCTGTATAGGTGGTGGCGCTAGTGACAGCTAGACCAAGTGTAAGGTATCCGGTACCCGGCATTACGCGCTTTTTTATATTTTTTATATTTCTCTTGTTGCATATGCGTCACATGTAGTTATTATCCTGAGAAAAGTGTGGCTCCTCATTTCTGGTGATGAAATATGACGTGAAGCAATATGAAGTAAGAACAGCGCAGGACTGAGCTTCAGCAAAGAGATGCTTCTTCATGTGCTGTTCATATTGTTTCTCGTAATATTGCATGATAGGTAAAGACCAACAATACCAACAACGTGTTCCTTATTCTTCTGCAAATTTCGCAGATTAACAACAATACCAACAATACCAACATCTGGTTCCTTATTCTTCTGCAAATTTCGCAGATTAACACGGCCAGTTGTGCACGGTCGAAATCATTCTGGCCCCTCCGCTTTTCCATTTCAACCATTTGCTTCAGTGCCAATCAGTCCAATTCTTTCTATGCCAACTGCAGCATTTTAGAAATTGGCGGGACTGATTGTCCATCAGCTCATCATTTCACCTAAATGGTACACAAATTATCAACCCAGTTCCATGTGACCCAGTTTACTAACATACAAATGGAACCTATTGGAAACATGGGAAAGCTTTCCAATTAGTTCAAATCGATATTTTTTACTATGTTGGGACTACAATGTGGTAATAGTGGGGCAATGAAAGCAAAGGAAGAAATCTTGTGGGCTGCCCTACCTCTCACCCTCATTCAAGACCGCCCCTGGCATGAATGACTTAACAAGCACAAGTTAATGGAGCAATGGCCATCCTCAGGCTGGGAATTTCTCATATACAGCTGTAAATGTCGTTTCTCACCTGGAAGTTTTCCAGTTCCAGTTGGGAACTTGCTATTTATTGCTGGAAGTCTTCTAGTTTTAGTGGGGAAGTCATATGTCCAGCTGGAAATTTTGCAGTTTCAGTTGGGAAGTCATATGTCCAGCTGGAAATTTTCCAGTCCCAGTTGGGATGTTGTATGTCCAGCTGGAAACTGTCCAGTTCCAGTTGGGAAATTCCGTTGAGCTGGAAGTTATATTTGACAAATACCATTCCAGCTGCATAAAGGCTGCTCTACACAATATAACTGCCTTGAATGTATTACTATAGCTAAAGACACATAAGGTTCGGTATACATTCATAGAGCTTGCAAGCTTGCTTATGCGACAATATGAAAATTAAAAGTGCATTAAAATCGCATGCATTCTATGATGAACAATACAGAGTAAATTCAGATAACAATAAGGGTCCAGATGAACAAACTAGCCTAGAGTTATGTCTGTCTCAAGTGCTGCTTGTAAACACATTTAGTGTCGAACAAATGTTTTTGCTCAAAACCTTCCACAAGTGATGTAGTATGCTGCAAATATGTACATAATCTGTGCAAAAAAATGTTCACTTGCATTTTACTTTGAAAGGAACGTAACGGAAAGCAAGCGTAAAGAATAACTATATGTATGCCATATGAGGAAACTCTTAACCTGCAGACATCCAAGAAGAAATCACCGAGTGCATCAACAGGGAGAATTCAATTAGGTTCGACATTACTGTGCATTGCTCAGCCCCTAATGTTCTCCTGGCCAGATGGCATGTCTGCATAACATAATGAGCATGTGTGCCACATCATGTGGTCTTCGTATCGCTATTAAAATGACAATACGCAAGTGTTTTATAAGAATGCTTTATTGAATTGAATTTGCAATTTTTTTCTGTCCTGCTGAAGGCTGCATTGCCTCACAATTGCCTCTAATTCTATTAGTTTGCATGCAAGCCAGTGAGCGCAACTACGAAAGATGGCATAGAATACAGAAGTTTTAAAGCAGAACTTACATATAGCAAGAAAGTGCTCACAAATCGTGGTATATTACGAACATTCACGCATATATATGTGGCGGCCTCACGGTCGCACAGCAGCAGCCAGATGCCTTTTCCCATCTTTTACTCGGCAAAATCTTATCGCGTTGTGTGCGGGAAAGGGAAGTGGTGCGAGGATGCGCAACCGAGCCGTAAAGGCAGTACGATTAGAAAATAAAGCTCAGTTGTTGCTTGTTCTTCGGGGACGCACTACTCGCTTCTGTCTGCAGGGGCGCGATCTTGTACGCGTTCCAAAATGGAACGGAGGCGTTCCGTTCCATCGAGCCGCACACGATTGGTCAATTTGGACGTCGCGGTTGAAATTGACCAATCGTGTGCGGCTCGATGGAACGGAACGCCTCCGTTCCATTTTGGAACGCGTACAAGATCGCGCCCCTGATTTCCAGCCACGCTCGCGTCCTGCACAACATTGGTGACCCGTACGAGCAAAAAGGGCTATGGACACATCTGAAGGCACCGAAACTCCGACACTCTCCGGCGTCGACGTCAAACGGCCTCCGTTTTTGACTGCGGATCCTGCATTGTGGTTCATTCAGGTACCTGAATGAACCACAATGCAGGATCCGCAGTGATTTGAAAAATGCAGGATCCGCAGTGAATTGTGATTCTATAGAATCACAATTCGCTGCACGGCGCATCACAGCAGATTCCACGAAATACCATTATGTGGTGAGCAGTCTGCCCCCAACAACCGCTAGCGAAGTTCGAGACCTGTTGCTTTCTCCACCAGCAGACAACGTTTACGAGGCGTTGAAGGCAACACTCATTCGCAGGATCACGCCCTCCGAAAGCCAACGGCTACAACAGCTTCTTCATGAAGCCAACCTCGGCGACAGAACGTCAAGCCAGCTGCTGCGTCACATGCATCAATTATTGGGCAGCAAAGTGGACGGTCTTGACAGCCTGCTGCTCCGAGAAATATTTCTGCAGAAAATTCCCCCGAACGTCAGAATGGTCATGAATGCCTCAAATGAAAACGATCTATCCAAACTAGCCGAGTTAGCCGACAAGCTCATGGCGGTAACTCCCACATCTGTAGCGGCCGTCACAAGCGAGCCGTCTCCACATGAACAGCTTCAAGAGATGAAGAACGAAATCTCGCGTCTCGCGGATTCCGTGGCCGCCCTCCATACCGCGTCACGGTCAACCGGTCAGGGTGCTCCGCAATCGCCTACGAAACGCCAAAAGTTTTGTTGGTACCATCGCAAGTTCGGCAATGCTGCACGCAAATGCTTACCACCCTGCGAGCTCTCGGGAAACGCCCCGGGCAGGCGCTGAGGGCGACCAGCGCTTCTGCCATGCAAGAAAGTCGCTCATCAGTCTTTTTCCTAACCGACCTCAACACCGGCTTCCGCTTCCTCGTCGACACAGGCGCCGAAGTGAGCGTACTCCCAGTATCGCCCGCAGACCGCAAGCGCCTGAACACATCGCCTCGGCAAGCAGTCAACAACACGGCCATCGCCACGTACGGAAACCGCTCCCTAACCATCAGTCTGGGCCTGCAGAGAACGCTACGATGGATCTTCATACTAGCCGACGTGAAATTCGCCATCCTCGGGGCGGATTTTCTGCGCCACTTAGGACTGTTAGTCGACGTGCGTAACCGGAGGCTACAGGACCTTGTGTCACAAAGCGATGTAAAAGGCAAGCCTTCAAGACATACGCCGCTCAGCCCTACGCTGATCAAGCCAGCAGGCCCACTTCGCTTCACTTCCATACTCAGCGAATTTTCTGACCTGACGCACCAGCGCCAAGTGGAATCCCCAGTAAAACACAACGTGTTTCACCACATCACCACAACTGGACCACCGGTTCACGCTCGAACACGTCGATTGTCGCCTGAAAAACTAGTGGTGGCAAGACAGGAATTCAACCATATGTTGGAGTTGGGCATCATCCAACCTTCTTCCAGTCCTTGAGCCTCTCCCCTTCACATGGTTCCTAAGCGATCATCGGGTGACTGGCGTCCTTGCGGGGACTACCGAGCGCTGAACAGTGTCACAACGCCCGACCGGTACCCCGTGCCACATATTCACGACATACTGGCAGGTCTGCATGGGGCCAAGATTTTTTCAAAAATTGTTCTCGTGCGCGCATACCACCAGATACCTGTGTCACCAGAAGACGTCCCCAAGACTGCTATCACTACTCCCTTTGGTCTATTCGAATTCCTGCGCATGCCATTCGGCCTTCGCAATGCGGGTCAAACGTTCCAAACGTTTATCGACGGTGTTCTACGGGGCCTGAATTTTTGTCACGCCTACCTGGGTGACTTGCTTATCGCGAGCGCCACTGCAGAAGAACATGAAGCGCACCTGCGGATTGTTTTTCGGCGCCTATCTGAGCACGGCGTTATCGTCAATGCGGCCAAGAGTGAACTCGGCGTGCCTGAGTTGTCATTTCTGAGCCACATCATTTCGAACTCGGGAGTACGGCCACACCCATCTAAAGTGCAGGCCATACAAGATTTTCCACTGCCAACCACGAAGCGCCAACTACGTGAATTTCTCGGATTGCTAAACTTCTACCGGCGCTTTGTGCCTAAATGCGCACATATCATACAACCACTTCACGGACTGCTGAAGGCAACGCAAGGATCTTTGAATGACCTGCCTTGGTGCGAAGAAGCGAAAGGGGCTTTCAACCAAAGCAAGCAGGCCTTGGCAAATGCGGCTCTCCAGACATACCCACAGCCAGGAATTCCACAGTGTTTAATGGTCGATGCCTCAGGCATAGCCATCGGCGCCGTGTTGCAACAGATAAGCAACGGCACATGGCACCCAACTGCCTTCTTCTCGAGAAAGCTGACTCCTACTGAGCACCGCTACAGCACCTTCGGGCGCGAACTGCTAGCCGTCTACTCAAGTATACGCAACTTCCGGCATTTCTTGGAAGGCATCGAGTTCTTCATTTTAACCGACCATACGCCGCTGACCTATGCTCTCCGCTCTATGCGTTCGGACGGTGGCACGCACACGGCCCGTGAACTTCGGCAACTGGCATACATCTCAGAGTTCACGACAGACATCCGCCACGTAAAAGGGAGCGACAACGTCGTTGCCGACGCCCTGTCGCGGAGCGCTATAAACTTCGTCAATGATCCAGACGGGGTTAATTTCGACGCGCTGGCGGCAGCCCAAAGAGAAGACGAAGAGCTAAAAAGCCTCCTAACAACGAAAACTGCCCTCAAACTACAGTGGATGCAGATTCCGGGCTCAGGCGACCAGATTTGCTGTGACACCTCCACGGGCAACCCACGCCCCTTCGTGCCTGCCAATCTACGTCGCCGGATTTTTCTTTCTGTTCACAAGCTATCGCATCCTGGAATCAAAGCTACCCAAAAGCTGCTCACAGCAAGGTTCATCTGGCCAGGTATCAACCGAGACGTGCGTTGCTGGGCAAGAGAATGCATACCATGTCAGCGTGCCAAAATTCATCGACATACTGTGACCCCGTTGGCAAAGTTCGCGCCTCCAGACGCGCGTTTCGACCACGTCCACCTCGACATTGTCGGACCTCTGCCGCCTTGCCAAGAGCATGCCTATTTACTGACGTGCATTGATAGATTCACGCGCTGGGCGTGCGGGGGCAAACCTGAACATTTAAAGACGCCTAACACGTCATTTGAGCGGTGGGGGGTACAGCTGACCGGCGATACCCTGGCGGGACAAGAAGCTCTCGTCCAGCAAGTACGTCGAGCAGCCATGGCCAGTGGAGTCCTGGAATGAGGACACCACCCACTCGTCCTCAAGATCAACTCGATGGTCTAAATAAATGTTTTTCTCTCTCTCTCTCACGCGCTGGGCGGAGGCCATACCTATAGCGGATATCACTGCTGACACGGTTGCCCGCGCCTTTTTTCACCACTGGTTTGCTCGTTTCGCCGCACCATCCATAATAACAACGAACCGTGGAAGGCAGTTCGAATCATCACTTTTCGCCAGCATTACACGTTTCATTGGTGCTTCTCGCATCAGAACAACCATCTACCACCTGATTAGCAACGGCATGGTGGAGCGTTTCCACCGCCAGCTCAAGTCTGCGCTCACCGCAACAAAAGAGCGCAACTGGATGGAGGCACTACCACTCATTCTCTTGGGAATCCGGACAGCTGTCAAGACACACATCGGCTGCAGCGCGGCCGAACTGGTCTACGGAACAACACTGTGCCTTCCAGGAGAATTCTTCACGGGCAGTCCGCAAGACGACTGTACAGCTACCGCAGCCTACGCACTTAGGCCATAGAGTAACATACGGATTACAAGAGTGGCCACTCGAGCCTAAAAGCGGCCGAGCTACGCAGCTTCATGCCGCCCGCTAGGGGGCAATACAGCACTCCCTGTCTCCAAGGGCACGCGCGTACTACTTATCTACTGCAGTAACTTTTCTATAGTGCACTATACGTCTACTTGCCTATGTGGCTGTAGACGTAGACGTTATCAACGGGATCAGCCGGCCGTGAGCGGTGGATGCTAAGACTAGTATAAAGAATAACGCATCGCTACAAAATATCGGCCATGGTGTGATCAGGCAAGGCGACGCTACAAAAGATGTGCGATAACGTCGGCGTGGTCTTTGCTGGGTTCGCCTGCCAGAACGTGTCTGCCTGCTTGGCTGCTGCTTGGTAAGAAGGCCTTCAGTACGTTTTTTCCCTTCATTACTTTGCAAATTGTTTCTGTATTTGTCACTTCAGCCGTAAGTTAACATTTGTCGCAGAGAGAGAGAAACAACTTTATTTAAATTAAGACCGTGCTTGGTCACTGTGGGTGGAGCCCCTCTTCCAGGGCCCCACTGGCTATTGCGGCGCGCCGGGCCTGGTCGAGGGTCGCCAATTGGCTTCCCAAGTCCAGTTCGGAGAGTCGCGCCTCCCACGACCAATTGCTAAGTGTATCGTCAAGTAGCGGCGAGACGGCGTCTGCCAGACGCTGCGTGCATTGATAAGTGATGTGTTCTAGTGTCGGGGTGGAGTCGCACCATGGACATCTGTCGCTGTGTTTGTTAGGAAATATTTTGTGCAGTCTATGTAAATGTGGGTAGGTGTTTGTCTGTATTCGGCGCCAGTCCCTCGCCTGTCGCCTGTTTAGCTTGGGGTGAGGTGGAGCTTTGGTTCGTCTTCCTAGTCGTTGTGCCTCAAGTATGTCTCTCGGTGTGCTGCCGGGTGTCGGAGAGGCGTCCGTTCGAGCGGTATGTATCGCGGCTCGGCCTGTTATACCTCGAGCCAGACGATCCGCCCGATCGTTGCCTTCCACTCCGGTGTGCGCTGGACACCAGGTTATCCCGTGGTCCATTTGGAGGCTTGGTCCTAGTATGCGAAGGACCCCGGCCGGTAGAACTCCCCGAAGGAAGAGCCGGCAGGCGTCTTGCGAGTCTGTGAGTATATAAGCCGACTGGCTCTTGGCCTCAGCGTCTCGGATGGCTCGGGCTATGGCCGCGGATTCCGCCTGGGCACTTGAAGTCGTGCGTACGGACGCTGCTACGATCGGTCTCCCCCGGTTTGTCGCGACAGCCACATAAGTAGGAGTCGCTGTCTCACCTCTGGGGTATAAGCCCGCGTCAGTAAAGTATGTGTCTGCATCCTCCTGCCTTTTGCGCAGGATGGCTGCTCGGGCTTGTCGCCGTTTCACGTGGTAGTGAGGGTTCATGTGACGTGGGATGGGGTTGACATGAATTCTTGTTCGTAGATCAGGTGGCATAAGTATGGTCTCGTCTCCGCAGAACTGTGGCGTTAGAGGGTATCGTAGTCGTGTTAGCACGGAGCGCCCCTGGGGTGTTGCGTTTAGTCTTTCGCGCTGGGCCATGAGTGTGGCCGCGGCGAGTTCTTCGTATGTGTTCATCATGCCCAGCTCCGTGAGACGGTCAGTGCTCGTGTTTTCGGGCAGGCCGAGTGCCGCCTTGCAGGCAACCCGGAGCAGTCGATTTGCTTGGTCGATGTCAGTTTGTCAGGCCGCTTGGAAAGGAAGAGCGTAAGTGATTCTGCTTATGACGAAGGCCTGTACTAATTTCATGGTGTCTGTCTCCGTCATTCCCTCTCTGCTACGTGCTATTCTGTTAATGAGGCTAGTAACACTGCGAACCGCACGCTTGAGTTTGGACAGGGCGATGCCGGCACTGCCCGTTTCCTGTATATGCATTCCGAGCACTCGTAGCTGCTGGACTTTTCGGATGGGTTCTCCGTCTAGAAGTAGTTGTAACGGCGGAGCTCTGTTGGCGTGGGTTCTGGGTGGTCGAATATGGATGTATTGTGATTAGCTCGGTGCGCATTTCATGCCGGCATGTTTTGTGTATGATTCGACCGTGTCTAGGGCTTGCTGAAGTGTGTTTTGTCTGTCCCCGTATGAGCCTTTGGTCGCCCAGAGCATAATGTCGTCGCCGTAAATTGCCATGCCGAGATCTTCGTCTTCCTGTAACTGTAGGGCGAGCTTGCGCATTCCAATATTGAATAGGAGCGGAGACAAAATTGCACCCTGGGGCGTGCCGCGGCCCGGCAGTTCATATGGGAGTGACCGTGACGCTCCGAGCGCAATTGTTGCAGTGCAGTCACGCATAAAGTCCTGAATGTAATGAAATGCTCTTTCTCCGCATCCGACGTCCTCAAGGCCTTCTAGTAGGGCGGAGTGAGATATGGTGTCAAAGGCCTTTTGAACGTCAAGGGCGAGCAGGATTCTGTCTAGGCTGCCCGGGGGAGGGCTGAGGACCTCGTCTTTTAGCATGAGGAAGACGTCCTGTGCAGAGACTCCCTTGCGAAAGCCGAACATCGAGTCGGGAAGAAGGCTGTTACGCTCGAGGTGATTCTCCAGCCGGGTGTGCACGACTCTTTCAAAGAGCTTGCCCATGCACGATGTTAATGAGATGGGCCGCAGCTGTCCGATCTCTCGTGGTTTACCAGGTTTTGGGATCATGATGATGTTGGCCGATTTCCATAGCGCTGGTACCCGACCTCCTTTCCTCCAGACCTGATCATTGAACAAATGCACAAGCTGTCCGATGGCCGTGTCACTGAGATTGCGAAGCATCGCATTGGTGACGCGGTCTGGTCCTGGTGTTGTGTTCCTTTTGAAAGTCTGCGCGGCTGCGTAAAGTTCTGCGAAGGTGATGGAGGCGTCTAGATCTTCGTTGGCTTCCCCATGGTTTTCTCTGGGTGCTGTTGTAGGTGTTTGAGCCTCACCGGTGTAAGTGGTCTTGAGTTGTTGCAACAGCTCAGTCTCCGTCCCTTGGTACTTTCTTATGAGTCGGCGCATGACATTAGCCGTTTCCGTGCGCGTACTGGTCGGATCTAGCATGCATCGCAGTATGGCCCATGTCTTCTTGGTGCTCAGTGTGCCTCTGAGGGAGTCACAGAAGCTGTGCCAGTTGTTGTAATTGAGTGTTCGAGCGTAGGTGTTTGCTTCTTCCGCCAATCGGTCGATTCGTCGCCTTAGGTTACGATTGTGGCGCTGTCTTTTCCACCTCTTGCTGAGACTTCTACGAGCTTCCCAGAGATGGGCTAGGTGGTTGTCTATAGCCGGCGTGTCTGGTGTGGTTTGGAACTCCTTAGTGGTGTCATTATAGAGTTCCTTTAGGAAATAACTCCATCCTTCTGCCGTAGTGGGTGTCGAGGGGGCTGTCTGCTGGCGTTCTCGGTATTTCTTCCAGTCCGTCAGCCAGGCCGTCCCTAAGGCTAGGCGGACCTTCGCCGTGTTCACCGTCGTGCATAGGATGTAGTGGTCGCTGCCTAAGTTTTCCTCGAGGTTACTCCAGGTAACACCGTTGTCATTGTTGATAAAGGTAAGATCCGGCGTAGTGTCCCGTGTCACGCTGTTGCCTATCCTTGTAGGAACTCCCGGGTGTGTGAGCAGCAGTAACTCGTGGGCCTGGGTGGCGCTGAGTAGATTGATTCCCTTGCTCGTATCTCGCCCGTACCCCCACTCGGTGTGCCATGCATTAAAATCGCCAAGGAAAATCAATCGGTCCCGCTTTGAAAGCAGTGTGGATGCGTGGTTCAGGATTGTCAAGAAGTCGCCCTTGCGTTCACTAGGGGGACTGTACACGTGCACTAATACACATTTAGGGCGTCCTTTCTTGACCGGCCAAATTGTGACTATTTGATGGTGTGTTTCGACCCCCGGTATTACGGTCGCGGTTATGGCTAAGTCTTTCCTTGCCAGGGTCGCTACAGCTGGGTGATCAAGGTCGACGTAAAGACGATAACCACCGGTGGGTTTCGGTGTTTTCCCGACCTCTTGCAGGCAAATGAGGTCGGGTGGGACTAGCGCCGCCTTGACGTATTGTGTGAGTGTAGCATGTTTGTTATGTAGTGAGCGACTGTTCCACTGCCAAATAGCAAGATTCTTTTGTTGTCTGGATGCTCTCTTAGCCATCTTGGGGAGTGCCCGAAGTTGCTTCCTCAGTCTCCGTGGTTACGATGAACATTTGTCGCATTGTGCTGTTCGGCGCAGAGAGCTTTTTGTGTTCTTCACTTCGTGCACGATGTTCGTGGATTTCTTCACATTATGTAAGAAACTGCAATTCGGAATGCTGCGCAGCACGTTTGCGAGAAAATCGTTTCTGGGCGCGAGAAAGTGAGTCGGCATACGCCGGTATAGGTAGTCTGAATTTAATGCATGTGTGTTGCAATTGTATGAAAGAATGCAGTTATGCTTAGGATCGTTATTCGTGGCGTGTGCAGATTGCTTGAAGCCTTTGTTACGAGCGCAATTAGAGAGAATTTGCGAATTGAGAAGAATGTTTGTAAGCTGTGGCTACGACGTATTCTGAATAAACACTCCTGCCTCAGTGGCGCATGCATGGCACCGAAGGTTGCTTTTTTTTTTAGCTGCGACAATTGCACGTGACGCTTTTCGCGAAAGGGCGATCTGAAGTGCGTAGGTTAGGTGAAAATTTGTGCGAAGGCGGGAGAGAAGACATAACCAATACTTTTTTTTTCAGGTCATGCCGACCATAGTCAAGTACTACGGGAATTACTGCTGTGTTGCGAGGTAAAGTAACAACGGCAGGACAGGGAGAGAGCGTGGTTGGCTGACAACTGCAGTGAGCAGCCTTCATTCCTTGTTTGCTATGCAGCCCGAAACTACCACTAAGAAGGTTAGGCTTCAAAGGACGAGCGTTGTTTTCCTCTTTAATGCTAATGTCGTCTCCTGCAGTTTTACTGTTCTGTGGGTTTTTTCATAATATCGCCTGTTTATTCCTTTTGTGAAATTTATTCTCAACATGTGGCAGCTGTATTGGCATGTCTCTCATTGTGCAGTGCACCCATCTTTTTGTGCTTGCGTTCATCGAATGTTGCGAAAAAAAAAGTGTACATGTGCTTACTGAGAATGACTGAAAAATAAAGTTTCGTCTCTTCCAACACTTGTCATGTTTATTTAAAGTGCCCGCATAAACACACAGTGGCATCGTGTGCTTGCTGCTCTGGCGGTACAGCTTACACGAAGCTACTCGATGCATGCAAGCAACGCGTTAAAAAAATCAAATATAGCCATAATATAGCCTCCGGGACGAGCACTCGCACGAAGGCGATCTTGGAGGCGGCGTACATTTTCTAATCGCCAAAATATAGCCTTCGAGATTAGTTTTTCTGCGGTCCCAATCTCTGAGTCTGCGTAGATTCCACACACCCGCTAGGTGCGCTGCGAACCAAAATCGGCCGCAGGGGCCTATGGAAGTGTCCTCTCTTATCCTTGTATGTTACTCTATGCTTAGGCTACGAGACAATGAAAAACCTTCGCGCTACGCCACCGAGACGGGCAGCGCCACGCGCGGTGTACGTACCACCAGAACTCGGTTCGTGCACACACGTGTTTGTGCGCTATGACGCAGTTCATCGGCCACTCCAACCGCCGTATAACGGGCCATTCCGAGTGCTGCGTCGAGGTAACAAGCAGTTCACTATCGACGTGCACGGTAGTCACGAAGCGGTATCACTCGTTCGGCTGAAGCCAGCGCACATTGAAGATACAGACACCGTTTCACATGAAACGCCATCTGCGACACCGCCCTCCAAGGCTCTACTCGTTCAAACGCGCCAAGTCACAAGGACACGTAGTAGACGAGTCTCCAGGGCGCCCCGTCGTATGGACTTGTGAACAATTTAAATCGTCCTATGAACGTTCGTTAACTCACTAGGAGGGGAAGTGATGTGGCGGCCTCACGGTCGCACAGCAGCAGCCAGACGCCCTTTCCCATCTTTGACTCGGTAAAATCTTATCGCGTTGTGTGCGGGAAAGGGAAGTGGTGCGAGGGTGCGCAACCAAGCCGTAAAGGCTGTACGATTAGAAATTAAAGCTCAGTTGTTGCTTGTTCTTCGGGGATGCACTACTCGCTTCTGTCTGCTGATTTCCAGCCACGCTCGCGTCCTACACAACATATATATATATATATATATATATATAGAGAGAGAGAGAGAGAGAAAATGAACAGATTTTAAATATATAATGCAAAATAAAGAAAGCACTTATACTACACAATACGGAATGTCTCATCTTAAATTGTAATAACAAGTACGAACACATTTCACTAGCTATCCAAAGTTATTCTGTCATAATGGACTGAACGTCTCCCCAGTTTGTCGGAGATGAAAACCTGTGAGACCTTGTAGGATATTCAGTAATGGAGGTACTTGGTATTCAATACACTATCAATTTCTTTCTATTTAGTAACAATTATTTTGAGTAGTTGTGCCAGTGCCTAACAAAACATTCCATAACCAAATTGGTAAAAGTCTGCAGAGTTTATACGAGTGAGTAGCAGTTCCATGAAGTACTGTCCCCAGCTGCTCTATATACACTTTCCACGTAAACCTTTATTGAACCACTATCTTGGAGGCACTCAGACTCCTAAATTCAATACCCAAAAATGTTAGAAAGGCTCTGAAATTGGCCCTCGCACATTCAGATCTTCTCGGCAACGAATCTGCCCACGCTCTCGCCCGAGGACTCACATACCGGGTTAGAGGACTAAGCGGAGACGAAGATGAAGTGGGCGAAAATCCGGCTAAACGGCTACTCAGCTACAACGAAATCACCCAGCACTACAAACTCGGTAGGCAGAAATATCCACAAGGACATTCGGAATTATATAAAAAGCAGGAATGGGTATGGAGGAGACTGCAAACGCGCACGTTTCCAACGCCAGCCTCTAAGCACATAATATATCAAGAGATATACAATCTCCACTGCAACCTTTGTGGTGGCATCGCAGACCTTTTCCACATAATTTGGCAATGCCCCCCCCCCAAAAAAAATTATGCTATAAATATCAAGAACGAAACCGACTGGGAGAACACCATGGCTAGCTCAGACCTGAAAATCCAATTGACTATCATCAATGCTGCGCTGGAGGCCGCCTCCATCCATGGGACTGAGGTCACCTCCAGCGCATGAGCGACAGGGTTTAGCCAACCCCCGCTAATATTTCCAAATGTTGGAAATAACAGTTGTACTCTCTCTCTCTCACACTGTCTTGGAACTATTTGACAGTGTAGGTCTAGCTCTATAGCCTCAAACAAAATAGCTCTATTGAACTTACATTACTTACTGACAAAGGAACTGTTGCTGGCATCCTTGTGTTTTTGACCGAAGCAATTAATACAACAGCTCATACGTTCAGACAAAGCCTCTAGATTACTTGATTTATTAAAGCAATGATACATTTCACATTTTCTCAATTTGAGTGCTTCAGCATCAACTTATAGCTTCGTCGCTTACTCAGGCTTCTTGTTGCAGTGCATCAACAAAAATGCTTGTTTGTAGCATAGCATCATTTCATGAAAAAAAACTGATATCCTGTATTTGGACTTTGGTCCAAATGCACATGCCAGACATATTCACTGAATATATGAGAAAATATTTCCACAGCTACTACAGGGATGTTATGAATTTAGGGGACCCTTCTAGCTGTGCAATACACAAAAATAAACCACCTTTGGAGATGCAGGCCAACCTAAGCAGCTCATACGTCGAACAGTGAAGCTGTAATAGTGACTTCGCAAATTTTTTGGTGTAAGTACTATTATCGCTGTTCAACATATACAAGACTTTCCAAGCACTCTACTATATTCCATGCAATTCCTTTGCTTGCCTGAGCCTTTTCAGACGGTTTACTTGTGGGGTAATTATACAGGGAGCTAAGCTGTTGCACTTTATTTTAAGCTATGTCTGTTTAGGTCTTTGAAACAAGAACAGGTAACACAATAACTGCGAAGTATTAACTTTCACAGTAGTACTTGGAGCAGTGTTTCTCGTTCAGAAATGTTCTTTCTAGGACCACTCACAGCTGTTTACAAAATTACAGAATAATTATTGACAGCTGAAAGTGAAGTATATCCAAGGGAGGGCATGCTTGTCAATCTCAAACAGCCTTTCATCTTGTTGCCTTGCAGTCTTACTGCGTTAAGTTGGCATCAAAGTATTATCTGAGTACGCTTTTGACATGACGTAGAACCATTCAGTAGAGCAATGTCTAGAGCAAAATAATCTTTGTGCCTTAGCATAAGTACCATCAGGCAATATAAGGTCTGTACTATTTATTCTCATGTGTCTAATGTACATATCTGAAGTAATGATGGCGCCGCTCAGATTTATTCTCTTATACTCCACAACTCCACATCCCTGCAACGGTGAGTGAGCACGAATAAAACTGTTGGAGACAGCTTCAGCCTTTCCCAAAGCAACAATTTCGCCAAGGGTGTTTTTACATTTCGAATGCATCAATGACAATGCATAGTCATTTTCCAATGCCTTCAGAGCAAACAGACTGCTGTAAAGCTGCAGCCGTGTGGCAATTTGAAGGGCTACTCCATTAGAAGTGGTCACAAGTCGCAGCAGCTTGCCCATGTTTACTTCAAAGCAGAAGCATGAGTGTGCCCATGGAGGACCAAAGAGGACCACTGACTTTGGGATATGAAGGAACTGGTCCATGTTATATGTCAAGTTCTTTTGACCGTAAAGGAACTCGACACCAACTACAAACTCTGTAAGAAATCGGGCACTGTGCTCTATGTCTAAAGGTGACACCGAATCTTTCAAAAGAAGAAATACTCCTTCTACAAGACCCTAATGTTCCAGGTACTTCTATGGCAGTACATTAGCGAGACATGGCATGCTGTAGTTCATCAGCGAATATGGCCAATCAGATGCTTTCCAGTACTTTTGTACTGTCAGTGCTCTTGGCTGACGGCTGATGCACTCAGGCATTTTGGTTGAGCAAAACCTTTCGTTACTGGCACTCATTGTTGAACGTTCCGAAGTAATAGTCCGTTACACACTCCGACAGCCATAACTCGGTTATTTACCTACTAACACCAAGCAAGACGCAGTGCATGTAATCAGGGCACCAGCGCCACACAGGGCTCAACCCAGGCAAATTATTAAAGGAGAAGGGCCTTTTACGCCATTCACTGTGGAGCCAGTGCCGCAGGCAGCTGCCATGTCTGCCACTACCTCTTCATCTGTGCGGTCAGGATGAGGCTGGCTTAAGCAGTACTTGACTGTGCCTTTATTGAAGAAAAAAAGAGGTGAGAAGGTGATATTCACATCCAGTACTGACCGCATGCCAAGACCTAGTTCAATAAATTAAGAACATTATTTTTAACCGACCATTAACCTAACTGCTTCATAAAAGTAAAAATGCCTTATTTTTGTGATTAGCGATTTAGCTGTTCACGAGCCGTTATTAGACAACAGACTAAGTTGTAAACACAATGACAAGCAAGTGGCAGTGGTGTATAATGATAGCTATCTTGCGAAATGCTGACACGAGATTCATAAAACTACGATTTCTCTGGCTACTGCCAGTTCACATTCCACTGGGTTCTGGGTGCTGTTATGCACATGATAGCATGGGAAACTTATTGAGCTTCATAATCATACTGTACTGCTAGGTAAAAGTTCCGTTGAACTTCAGATAATGAATCTGCCGATGACACATGCGAATGCTATAATAATGAGGAAGACGACATACGCTTCTAGTATGAAACTCACCATGTACATTGTTGCCCGGATGGTAGCACCGGCTGCAGCCGCAGTAGCCATTAAACTGCATCATCTGCTGCATTGCTGCTCTTGCGGGTGAATCTGCACAACAGCAGATGCAGAACACCTGCAAAGCGAGCTATTATATAGACAAGCTAGTACGTATATGGTAATTGCACATCCAGGACTCTTACTTACTTTAGAGTATATATGGCTGTCATTGAATATACAAGTTATGCCATTTGTGTTAAATTTCTGCAGCTGAATGACAAAGGCTTCCAGCAGCAGTGTCATGTTGGGATGCTCATTCCCATACCACAGTACCGTCATCATTACATTTTTCCAACGCAGCAATGATGGCAATTCATTAAGGGTTATTTCCACTGGCCATATACTGTATTTAGATGAATTGAAGACGGGGCTGCCATCACAATTTGTGGTCACTGTCAAGTCGTGTGCTGCCATGCCAACCTTCTCCCGCGTCACTCGGTTCTGCGAGCCGTCTGTAATATCACTCATTGAAGAAGTCCTTCCAGAACTATTGGACAGACTAGCCATCACTGCAGTACTGGCTGTCTTGCTAGAAAGCATGAACTCCAGCTGCTTTTCAAAAGGCAGGCTCACAAAGAAACTGCCCGAACGTACGAGGTCACGTCAAAGATATTTGGAATGGCACAATTGGCACTCCGATCGAAGTCGTTGTCGTTCTTTTAAACTTCCCATCGTTTCTCCAAGGGACATCTTGCAATGTGGGCAGTAAAAGGGAAACAGGATATCTGTGACATCGACACCACACAGCTTCTTAAATAAATATTTGCTCTCAGGGAACGCCTTTTTCCCTAAAAGGTTTTTGAACGATTTTTGGATGGCCTCGATTACCATCCATGAGACCCCGTACTTCACAGCGAAGTCCAAGATCATCATGTAAGCATCGCCCCGGGTCAGCGTCCCGTCATCATTGAATGGTTCAGCTAAGTCTACGTAAAATGCGTCATTTCTATCATTTCTATCCGAGGCCACATTCTCGTCTACATAGGTGATGTGCCACCATCGTCCTTTTGGAATGACGCTGATACGTTCAAATCTTCGTCGCTGTCATCACTAAATATATCCGCAGATGACAGCTCACGCTCCTCGCCATACTGATCGTGCAGAGGGGCCAGCGAACTTTCCGATGAAGGTGCGCGCGGAGGAATGCGAGCATCTTTCGCCCGTGCTTGAAGAGGTGACATGGGTTGCGAAGCGTTGCATGATGAATTGTGAAGGCACCATTTCGTTGTCTTCGAAATGGAATCACTTGATCCGGGATCCAAGTATGTCTTCCGTCTCTTCGGTGGACCCATCGTATACACCAATCTCTACCGAAACGTGCAACGCTAAAAACAAACACTGAAATATCTTCTGCCGCACCGCTTGCGTGATTGTTCGACTAGTCCTACTAGAGTGACCTGGCCCTCCATAGGCTACATACTAGTATCGGCTAGTACGGCCATGGTGGCGCTACAAGCAGCGGCAGTGTGGTCGTACACCTGTGAAAGTGTACCGAAGTCCAAGCACAGTTAATTAACCCTTGTAGGTATGTGTAATAAAATAAAATAAAAAATGCGTATTCTTTGTTGCTCGCGCGTATTTTTTGAATATGTGCAGATGATGGCGATGATTACTTTTATTTAAACCTCCTTCCAATTCTAGTACATTGTATCCTTGCAGTGCACCGATGCCAGTGTTAGTAGCCATGAGACCCATGACGTTTTCGTATTTTCGTCACTTCCGTTTCCTTCCTTTATTCGATGCTCAGTGCATTGCAGTGACGGGCTGACGGCGAACAACGTTTTGGAGTATTTGCTGCGGCAGAAGTTGCTGCTATGTACGCGTGCGTGCGTTTTGTTGAGGAAATCGCCAATAATCAATTGTATATCATCCCGGTTAAAGATATCTTAAACTTTAACCCCAAGGATGAGTCAGACTTTGACAACCGCACAACATAAAATGCGTATTGACGTGATACATCTGACGAAGAGAACAGCGGCCAATATGTTGTGCAAATCTTGAAAATTGCAGGTGAGTGGTTTGTCTTCATTTGAAAAAAAAACGCAGTGTGCCTTCCTTACTTTCTTTTAGGTCGAGTACATTCTATTGCTCCTAATTGCTTACGACTGATGGCACGTGTTTTGACAGTGCACTCGAAGCAGTGCTCTAGGCATAGCTTTTAGGACAGCTGCGCAGGAGGGCACATAATGCATCAGGAGAGCACTTGAAGTTATCTATACATCAATGTGTGTTTATCAATTGATCTTTCTTCCGGCAGTCGTCCCGTACTTACTTCGTTAGCGTTCTTGAAAGTAATAACATCAGCGTGACACTAAACTTTTTTGTGCTAATGGTCTCAAACACCTAACGTTCTGCGTTTATTATACGTTATCGCGATTATATTTATGCACTCGAATAGCTATGTCCTGCATGCGCAAAGTAAGTCAGGTGTCGGGATTAGCTAGGCCAGGGGCCTAATTAACGACGGTAAATTGAGTGAATTACTGCCGATGATCAAAACGCGTATAGGAAAACGTGACTGTCTTTGATTATCTGCAATGTATATAACAAAAAAGATCATGAGAGATTTGCGTAATCAAGGTTCTATATATAATACCAGTGTCACACGGCCACCTTCGATCACGATCCCGCCAGATCCGTATCGAAATTATTGACCTCGGTTGGCTTCCTCCCACAGCTTGCGCAAAGAAGACAATCATGACAGAGGACCAAGGAAGCTTACTAAAGCATCATTGTTGAATGTGCTCAATAATAGAGAACTAGCAGTTTAAAATGTTTTGTATAGCTCCATTAAATGTGCATTAAATGCCGCTGTAGCTAAGTGATTATATATGTATTGCACTGCTGAGCTCGAGCTCGCTTGTTTGATCGCGACTGCATTTTAATGGGGTCGAAATCCAAAAATGCTAGTGTAATTAGGTTTAGGAGCGCATTGAAGGGCCCCAGGTGGTCAAAACTAATTTGATGTTTTCCACTAAGGCTTGCCTATAATCATGCCGTGGTATTGTCAGTAAAATCACAGAATTATTTTGTGAAATTGGCCGAATGGACATATATATCATCTCTATTTTCATTAGTTTGATACAATTTGTGTAGCATTGTACATGACAGATCAGTATGTCTTCACTTCAATTGCATTTCAGCATCAAAAAAGGAGATGCAGCGGCAATTGGAGCTGAAGCGGCCTCAAACACCAAAGCTCAATCTGTCGCATGTTAATGCAGAAGTGGAGGAGGAGCAGGCAACAAAAAAACAGCAAGACAGGTTACAAAAGCAAAATTTTCAAGTTGAAGTTTTTCAGTACAAACATAAATCAATGTGAAACTTGATTCTGACAGTATATATATTTGTTTCTCTTGTTGCAGGAATTGAAAAACATAAACAAAGGCCGCTGCTAGGAAACAGCAGTACTCAAGTATTCTGTCTCAATATAAGCAGCACATGGCTCACAATGTTGTTGACGCAAGTCGGCTGGAACCTGCAAAGGTAGTGCAAGAACTTTTCTTGGGATGCTAGCTGTGCCTTTATGTATTACAGTGTTATGAAATTTTCCAGCTTCCTGCTCCAGGGAGTGGTCACACATTTGAAAGAGGACACGGCCAAAATCAAAACCTTCAGGAGCTCCTGCCAGGAAGGTGCGAATTAGTTTTTACCTTTCCTGTGAACCCTTTTCATTTTTAGCCTGATACATTTAAAATTTAATGTAATAATATGCCATGATACTGCACGTATCTAGTCGGTTCATGCGTCTTCACGTCTTTTTTTTTCTGAACTTTTTATATTTGAGTATAATATGCATAGTCATGAATGCGGTTACATTATGGTGCATCTATTAGAGGCCTGATTGTGCAACAGTCGTATTTCTTTTAATTGTGCAGAAAAGGGCCACATTTGCAGACACGGAGTCAGAGTCAAGCTCCGACTCTGATGATGCATTGATTCCAGCAAGTCAGCTGAAAAGTGCAATGAACGAAGTTCAATACTGGAAGATGAAGGTCAAAGAAGAGCGAAAACACAGTGCTGCTCTTAAAGAGCAAGTAGACTTCCTGCAAGCTCAAGTTGTGAGCCGGCTGACATGTTGTGAGTTGAAAAATTTACATTTTGCTTTTATTCCTGCCCTTCTTTGCAGCTGCATGTAGTGTAATATGTTTTAGCCTAAATTGTATACTTAAATAAGCACTGCCTTTGTGTTTACAGTTCAGGAAACATTGGACACCATGAGGACGGAAGCACGTAAGCGTGTGATGTATTATTGAATACTTGATTGCAGGAGAATACATAGTAATAAGAATTTGTGTTTAGACGGATACGTATGTACTGTATGTCAATGTTGCTGTGGTATTTTCAGGAGCTGGAAGGGGTGTGCAGATGCCTCCAGGTCAAGGGCTTCCTCAGTGTGATGACAGCGGAAAAGACGCATGTTTGTCTAACACTGTGTTGTGCTAAAGGACTTTGGTTGCACTGTGGTTTGCTTGCAGAAGCAGACTTCATTCAGCGCAGCCTCGTAACACTGCAATGAAGCTCTGAATGTGCAAGTGTTTCATGGCCAGTGAGAAATGTTCTATTGTAACCACAGTGCAGGATGCAATAGTCTCAAGGAGAACCTTTTGATACATTCGGTGTCAATAATCAAGCAGGCAGGAGGCACTATGAAATGCTATAAAAAGCAAAATTCATTCTACTGAATTCTATTCAAAGGCAGTCAACTCCTTGTAATGTTTTGCTTTGTTGTATGAAGCAGTAGGTAGATATTGCGTGATGTTGGCAGCTTTCCTGTTGATCGCAAACCTGTGTTGAATTCTGTACAAAGAGTTTGTGGTAATCACCTATTTGTCTCTTGTTGCTGTAAATCTGCTATTCCTATGCTCAGCCTTATCTAATTGTGTATGGTTCAAAATTATATGCAGGCATCACAACTGGGGAGCCCAGTTGCCCAGAGGAGCTCATGGTGCCATCTGGCGAAAGTCCAGAGCATGTCACAGGTACTTTACTTCACAAACTTTACTTTTGTGCTGAGCCACTTGCTGCCCTTATCTGATTAGAGGTTTTGTTATAACACTTTTTTTAAATGTTAGGTTCGGAAAGTTGTTCAAAGGAGTGTGCAACTGCGCATGTATTTCCATCATTCTCAACAACTCCTGATGGACGTGTAAGTAGTCTTCAAGCAGCATTCTAAAAACTTAGTTTGCTTATGACTCTAAACTTTTGTTTTTTTGGCATATCATTTGTTTTACTTCCACCTCTGCAACGGCATTTTTATTACTGCCCTACAAGCTGCGAAGCTTTTCAGTAATAAGAAGCCCTCAATTCTTGTGCGGGAAGCCGCACAAGTAATTTGGGGTGTCGAGACTCTGTCGCAGCGCTCCCTAAGTGGTAGACTGGGACCCACAAGACACGGTGAAGGCGAACCATGCAAACAATTATCACCTGATAAGTTGGACGCTGTGTACGATGAGTTTTTTTTTTCTTGGTAGGCTTATGTACTTGAATTATGCTTACTAATTTCTTTCTTTCCTTTTAGCATGCCTGCACTACTGGGAGAAAAACAGTGTTGACACCTCAGTGGCATCAGAAAAAGTGCTGCGCACTTTGAGTGCAAAAATCCAAGACGTAAAAAATAAGCTGCGCATTTGAAATTACGACGTCGTCCTAACAAAAGGCCCACGAGGACAGTTGCAATAAAGTGTTTCCTGTTTTACAATCTGACCTTTTCTTTACTGTGCACCTGAGCTGATCAGAAATTTCAGTGAAGGTACTCCAATAGTGACGCAGATCAACCAGCTGTAAGCTCTGCATTTTTGTTGACGTATTGAGCAATCTGTGTACTTTTCTTCCAGGAGTCAGATATGTATGGTTATAGGCTAATATTGCCCTATTGGTTTAGCCAGAAACATCTTGCTAACAATAACGTAGGCCTTATTCCATTTCAAAAGACATTTTTCTGTGGGAGTGGTTTACATTTAGCTGGAACTCTCAAATGTTGGATGTTCAGCTAGAAATTGCACATTTTCCAGTTGAAACCCCGCTGGAAATAAATATTCCAACTGGAAAAGGTTCATTTCCAGCTGGAACTGGTAGGCATTCCAACTGGTAATGGCAAATTTTCCAGTTGGAACCCAGCTAGAAATAAATATTCCAACTGGAAGACTTGCCAAATAAAATATTCCAACTGGAAAATTTTTCATTTCCACCTGGAACTGACATGGAATTTGACTGGCAATGAAGCTTTTCCAGCTAGATATTTTTCCAGCTGGGAGAAATTTCCGGTTTCATAATCCAGCTGGGAATGGGAACATTTTCACCTGTATATTTCTTTTTAAAGACATTTTTTTTCTCGGTACTTGACGATAAACAAGGGGAAGACACACATAACACATATCCGGCTCCTTAAATGATGAAATGATGAAAACAAATATTCACGTGATGGCACAGTGCGGAAGCGCTCAGCGAAAGAAAAGCGCCCGTGGCCGGGTCATCGGCGAGCAGGAAATGGCAGGAACACCACGTGTCGTCCGAATTGAAATTTCGATTTTGCCACACTATCTCTAACAAATATATTTGCTATTGTTTTTGCATTTTTTTTCTGAGCAAATGCCCTCCGGTTAGCTGTGAAACCCGCCGCGACATCTCTCAATTCATATACGTGGGCCAAATGTGCGAAGCACGGGTCTCCTATCGCCACCTAACGCCGGCTCAGGAGACTGTCGGTGCCTCCAAGATTCGCGAAGTCCATTCTGCTACATTCTGCCAAAGCCTGCCATTTCGTAGCTCTGGGGGAAATTGTTTGTTGTACTCGGAATAACTTTCAGAAGACCAGTCCTCTGCCGATTATGGAGAGTTTCAGCTCTTTGAAGTGTTTACTTTCTTTACTTGCTAAAGTATATGGCATTATCATATTGACCAGGCTTAGGCACATCGATGAAAGAAGCAAAAGCTGGTGAAGGGGTGAAGACAATGCTTTTTCTGACCTTTAGACTTACATGTATACCCAAAACTTAATGACCACGTTACCCGAAACTTCATCATCAAGTCAGAAATTTGCAGGTGCAAGTTGGAATCAGCTAGCGCAAAACAGGGGTAATTAGAGATCGCAGGCAGAGGCCTTCGTCCTGCAGTGGACATAAATATAGGCTGATGATGATGGTGATGATGTATAGCCAAAAAGTGTGGTGACCATTTCTCCTCATACAAATCTGATAACTTACTCTTTCTAAACCTGATCACGCTAAACCTTTATGCCTTTGTTTCTGGCAGTGATATACAAAACTCGAAAAAGTTGGCTGCATCAATAAATGTAAAAGCAACTGGCATTGTTTTTCTTCTGCTGCGCCATCTTCTCTGAGTTGAGAAAAGTTCGCCGAAATCAACCGTAGACTGCGATGTTGCTCCTGCAACGTTGCCGGCACAACGCAATGCACGAAAGAGAAGCTCTGAGGCTGCGCTTTCTCTTCATTGGTTTCTTGTCATAGCGATAGATGGCGGCACTTTTCTTGTAGCGTTACCTGGAGTGCATGGTTGCTTGTAGCACCAAGGTACTGGGGGCACGTGAAAACGCACACTTACAAGTGAAGCAGTAAATGAAGACATGAACCTGCCGTCCTTAGAAGTACAAAAGGCTCAGAACAATATCTGATTTTAAAGACGAGTGTCGATTATGTATATAAAATCGATGGGCGGCTAGGTTATTTATGTACGTACCTGTATAGAAAGAATGTTGACTCACAGTGCAGAGAAAAGGTTGGTAAATGAATACTACAGCGAAAAATAGTTTGATCTCTATTAGTAAATTACCCGTTTATAATACCAAGGAAGTCACTCTTAGCGCTAGTGGAGCCTTAGCCTGAACAGGCGCGAAAACTAAACCCATCCAATGTGAAATCTGCTTAAACAGCGGAGCTGTGGTGCTCTTGTGTTTCTCTGTGATTTTCTGTTTGTTATCTGTGGGTTTCTGTAATTGCGTGTGAGTTTCTGTGATTATGTTTGTTTTCCAGTGGTTTTCGTATGATTATGGGTGATGTTCTGACTTCACTGTTCTACATTCCTTGCAATCAAACGGTGATTTTCTGCGTTTTACTGAGACGATGGATGAATCAGGATGTTATTCGGTGCGTCAGTACATTTTACTGTTATTTCTTGCTATGAAATGGTGATTTTATGCGTTTTACTATGATTATGGATGTTATTCGGTTGGTTTCTGCGTTGAACTTTGAATCTTGAGCTCTGCAGCTGTACTCAAACTTCCGGTCGAGGAAATCACTTTTGAAGCTGCCATCGGCACCGTTGGTCAAAGGGCTCTCTCGGCGCTTGTGTCTTTGTTCTGCCCCTTGCTGGACAAACCAGCAATCGCTTTCCTCCAAGTACGCTTGACTTGCGTTTCTTTCTTGCGTAGCTCCGGATTAGCCTCCAGCCGCTGCCGCTTCGCTTGCGCTTCGCGCCGACGATCCTTGTTGGTAGCGGTCTCCCGTCGGTTACGTCTGGCATGCGCTTCCCTCGTGGGTAGCTCCGGATTAGTCTCCCGCCGCTACCGTTTCGCTGCCGATTCCCGTGCTCGAAACGTAGAATTCGCCCGGCGACGGTGCTGCCGCTCTCGGGCGAGCTCCCGCAGCCGCACGCGCCGGGCGGAGTCCATGGCTATAGTGCCTACTAAGTGGTTTGTTTTGAAAAAGGAAAGCTTGGCGCTATCTTCTCAGCTATAGTGCCTAGAATAGCGATAGTGCCTGGCTCAGCTATAGTGCCTGGAATAATTTTACTTGCTGGTGACGTGTTCACGGGTTCACCACGAACCCCCTTTACAATGAGGGAGCGTGGCGCCGTCTGCAATGAATGCCCACGGTGGCCGGCGAGGGTCGCAGCGACGTGAGGACCAGCAACAGCAGAGAGGCCTGAGAGATCAAAATTTAGCATAGAAAGCTTCTATTGGAAAAAGTCAGCATAAAATGTCCCTAACAACACGGCAGCATGACCCGATGAAATCCTAATACAGCTAATCAAAAACCGAGGTCCAAAAAGCAAGGCACCGCTGACTAATGCCATAGAGCAAGTGATTAGAACAAAGAAAATTCCCGTTGGATGGCGTGAAAGCAAGATGAATCTCATCTACAAAGGCAAAGGAGATAAGGATAAGGCGAGCTCGTACAGACCAGTTACAGTAACGTCGGTGATATATAGAATCACAATGCAAGCCATAAAATTATAACTGTCGAAGTGGGTGGAGCAAAAACGATGTATTGGGGGAACTACAGAATGGGTTCAGGCCAGGCAGACGCATAGAGGATAATATGTTTGTACTAACTCAGTGCATAGAGATTTCAGTAGCTCAGAAAAGACCTTTATCGATAGCTTTTCTAGATATTAAAGGAGCTTATGACAACGTAGACAGGGAATTGTTATGGGATTGTCTTCAGCACGAAGGCAAAAATGACGATTTCGTGGAGCTGTTGAGGGAGATTTATAGAGACAACCAAGTACAAGTGGTATGGGAAGGTCGAAAAGGTAATTAAATGGTGGGAATTCACCAAGGATTGAAGCAAGGATGCCCTCTTTCACCATTGTTGTTCACGCTTTACGTTAAGGGTATAGAAAGACGACTGGAAAACCGCGAATTAGGTATTGATTTATCCTACATGCGTAATGGACAAATGGTGCAACAGAAGGTCCCTGGACTGATGTACGCAGACGACATTGTGCTACTAGCGGACAATAAAAAAGATTTACAGATACTTGCGAATATCTGTGGGAATGCAGCGACAAATCTAGGCCTTAAGTTTAGCACAGAGAAATCAGGAATTATGATCTTTAATGAGCAGACGAGTAACTTCGTTGTGTCAATTCAACAGCCAGTAATACCCATAGTGAAGCAATATAAGTACCTCGGCGTACACATAAACGAAGGAAAGAATTACTCAAGCAACCACCAAGATAATCTGAAAATAAAGGGGAAGCGGAATGCAGCAATAATGAAACACAGAGCACTGTGGGCCACAATAAGTATGAGGTGGTGTGTGGAATCTGGAAAGGAGTAATGATGCCAGCACTAACATCTGCAAATGTCATTCTATGCTTAAAATCGGATATCTTGTCGGGTTTCGAAGTTAACCAAAGATCAGTAGGCCGGTTGGCTTTGGGAGCCAACGGTAATACCACAAATGAGGCAGTGCAGGGTGACATGGGTTGGGCCTCTTTTGAAGTCAGAGAAGCACAAAGCAAAATTAGTTTTGAAGAAAGGCTCAGGAACATGGATGAAAATAAATGGGTGGCTAAAGTGCACAAGTATCTCTACATGAAAAGCGTAACACAGAATGGAGGAAGAGGTCAAGGAAGTTGGCAACCAAGTACAGGATAATCGAAACTGCAAATAGACAACCAGGAGTCATCAGAAAGAGAGTGAGAGAAATAGAGACCGTGAATTGGATGCAAAGAATGGAAACAAAAAGGACAATGGAGATTTACAAGAATGAGAAGAAAGAAATTAGAAGGGAAAATCTGTACGATAACAGAAAGGGCAGTGCCTTGCTATTTGAGGCTCGAGCCGGTTGCCTAAGGACCAAAACATACCGGAGCAAATATTCGGAACTAGAGGAGGCATGTATATGCTGCAGTAAAGACCCAGAGACCACTCAGCACATCCTAATGGAATGCGACAAGATCCACCCAGCGAGAACCGTAGGTAACGTGCAACTCCCTGAAGCGCTTGGGTTTAAAGTGGAAGGAAATATCAACAGATCAGCCGTAGAGATAAGCAAGAGACGATTAGAGTACTGGTCGAAAAATAGCAGGGAAAAGATGGATACGACCTGATCTCTTAAAATCATAGGTAGCGGTACAAGGTAAATTTTTGAGAAAGAAAAAGAATGAGAGGTATGCAAGAATGCTAGAAAAAGCACATGTATAGTATACCTGATTAAATCAAGCAGGCTAGGTGACTATTTGTGGCCACCGCGTTTCAAAGGGGATGCCAATAAACCATCATCATCATCATCATTGATAAAGCCCGTGGAAAAAAATCCAGCGCCTGTTAGTAGGATAACTATGTGACGGTGGTGAAAGAATGTTGAAACCACAGCGACAGTGAAAAGAGGACTTGCTTTGCGTGCTTGTGCAGCAGTGGTTACTGCTCGAACAAAGAGCTTCTATCCTTGATCACTGCAACATCTGATGGCACGCGGCTCTCAGAATGGGAACGAAGGATAAAAAGAAACGACAGGACGCTGACGCCAACTGCCGTGGTTTGGGAAAAGTATTTTAAAAGCTGTTTCTTCGAATGCACGTTGACTGTTATCGTGAACGGCGTTTTCAATTATCTTATCCGCCATAAATCGCGTCTGAAATTGATGTGATAACTACGATGTTCCCTGAGTACCCTACACACCTTGTACCTCAAAGCAGAAAATTAAGACACAAAATATATATCATGTGCGAAAGAACTTTCATCAAAGTGTCACAGGCGCACCCAGTCGGTGGCTTCCTTGCTGTTCTCAGCCGTTGAAAGCGCCGAATAGGAGAACCTCGAAGGATCTGGTGTCCACCGCAAAGCTTCTGCATCCGAACAGCTGGTGCGCCCCACGCCATAGTTTCAAAACCGCGAGCGCTGATGGATTGCAAAATTATGGTGCATAACGGCCGCAAACCACCAGCAAAAGTCGGCATCTGTACTGCAATCTCGATGTATACGCCAGTCGCGTGGATGAAAGTGCCATCTGGGCCTGTAGAATCATCGGTTATGCCTATTGCGAAGATGAAATGAATAACTTAGAATAATTTACTTGCCACCTTTATTTAAAGAAAATGGTAGTGTTCGGAATGCTGTGAGGAAGACAGAAGACAGAGCAGGTCGCACAACTTGTGATGAGGTATAATGCTTGATCAAGAAAGTTGCCTTAATTAACAGCTCCAGCTTGCTTATGGTGGACGCAGTTTAATTAAAGCTTGCTTCAACGAAGCAGTACTATAGAGAAATATGGTTCTCGCTGAAAAATGTTTGTTATATCTTATGAAACCACGTGCAATGTACGGGAACATTGTACGTGTGTTCTGCATGTGCCACACAGTTCTCATGTACCAATCAAGCCACCATCCTTCTCGGCTCACCCTCGCAAGCTTTCGCTCGCAGGTACATAATACGGCGTACGGCTGCGATGTTATCGCACTTGGACTTTATATACGGAACATCACGGCGACAGTAGAAATTCGCCTGGAGTGTCCATACAATTTCTATTGCAAGAAAGTGAAAGTGCAGGAAAGTATGGGGAAAACGAACAATCGATAGGAATAATTTCATATAGGAACATTCTGGCCAGTGAAGCAAAATTTTATAATTTACCCTGAAAGAGCAGCTTGCTGTCAAGAGCTATAGCTGTGTCCTTGTTGCACGACGTAAGTCGTATCACGGTATGCACTACAATGGTGAGTTTGTCAAACGTATGATATCTATAAGCACACTTCTTGAATATCTCGAATTATGTTCGATTTTCAAGGTCTTCAAAATAAGGCTGTGCATGAAAATGTCACTGCCTCCAAATTTGCCATAGACAACTGTCCCCAATGCAAAAAAAAATATCAATAAATTTTTGCGAAATATATTCTGAAGCTCACGCTATTAGCGGCAATGTCGGCCTCGCCTAGAAACTCGTCTGCGAAAACGCCACTTTCGCTTCGTTCATTATTTTTCATTACTAAAAAAAACAATGGAGGAACACCCTATGGTACATATAGTCAGCTTCACAAGTCCATAAAAATAGGAATTCTTATTCTCTATTAAAAAAAAGGTCGCCGAATAAATCCTGCGCGGCAATGAGCTGGACTTTCTTAGAAAACGATTGTAGTGCTCCTTTTTCCTGAATTGAATCACCGGAGGTTCGATACTCGAAACAGAGCTAAGCTGGTACGTAATCTCAAACGCAAGCAGCAAGCAGTAAATAAGCCTTCTTGTAGTCAAAAGAAACTAAACCAGAAATCAGCTTCCTACCGGAGAACTTTACTGCTCCTAAGGCTTTATAAATACAAAAGAGCGCAGCAGCCCCCTTGTGAAAACACGACGGGCCATGAACAGCAGGCGCTGCAGCACTGATAGCGGCAGCCGCCAACATTCATTGCATGCGGTGCCACCCGGAAGGCCGCGGTCGGCACACTAGCCCGTATATTCTAGGCACTAAACCATGGCGAGAAAGTGCGCGTGACGGTCACCACGGAAACGGTCTGGGAACCGGTTTCTGCGAGACCGCAGCTCCCCTAGCGGTGAATCTGGGAACGTGACCCTGCGTGACGCCGGCGGACGGACGACGCAGCATCGACCTACAACCGCTCCGCTGGTAAAAACGAAATGCACGTAACGATCTTCCCGGACCAGCTCGAAGTGATGTTATGGATTTTACGGCATGTGCTCGGGAATTGTCAACTTATTATAAGTAAAGAAAAATCGACTGCATTGCATTCTAAAAGAGTCATAAGCTGAAGTTGGCAAGATTTAAGAGCTTTTACTCAGCCACGATAACCCCAATGCGAAAAACAGATCTTTAATATCTTTGACATGGTGTTCTTGCCACATCCTGTGGCAAGAACAAAGACGGATGCAAAGACGCGCTGCCATCAAGACGAAGCCTCGATGCCATGATTAAGCCGCCTACTGAAAACCTGACGAAGTGACGTAACAACGAGACAATGCGACGCAGCCGTGATGCGACACTGCGACCTACCCGTCAATAAAGACTAAGAATCACCGACCTCGAGGTGCTTATTGACGGCCACGCGGTCCCCACTCTTGTCGACACAGGAGCCGACCAATCCGTAATGAATGGATCCTTCGCCGTGAAGGTAACGAAAGTTAAGACTGCACCGGAAGGACCACAAACCCAGACAGCTCTACTTAAGGTCCAAGTGGATAACACTGTCCACGAACCAACCGATTCCGCCTATATGACTCTTAGTTGCCGTTAGTTGAACGTAACCGCAGATCAAGTCACTATTCCCCCTCGCGTCCGCATGACGATTTCCCTCGGAACAGAAAACACGGGAGACATGGAAGGCATTGTTTAGAGTGACCAACAACAGCTGATCGAGCGTGAAATCGACGGCGCAAGGTGAATCGCGCTAACTGCGCGGAGTAAAAGCGCAAGTTGTGATGACAAAGTACAGTCGTGAATTTAAACACCTGAGCAAAGGCACGAATATTGCATGCATAAGAGGAGTAGCAGCAGGCAGCGATACATTGGTCCTCTAAGAATCAGCCGAACCAACAATGATGGTCCATGTTATAAACTGAACGAGCCTTCGATATTAACACGATAGCGTTGAGGGCCCTGTGTCGCTGAAAATCCGGCATGGGCGTGGGCGCGGGAGCGCCGGATTCGTTGGCGAAAATAATGATCCCGAACCACCCCGACCGTGCAGGCCTTCCGCGTGGCGCAAGGCGTTAGTGAACAAAATTGAATTTCTCAAAGTAAAATCCGTTAAAAAAAATCGCAAGGTACGACTTTACCACAACCTACAGACGTGATAGCGTCGGATTGTAATTTGATTATACGAGCAAACATAATTCAGTTGCCGGAAAGCCTCACAAGCAGCCAGGGATCTTTGAATGCTCTAGCGTTCCACTCGTAAAGGCGAAGCTTAAGCGTCCTCCAAATTTTAATCCGAGTCTTCCAAGGCATAAGAAAAGCACACCTCAAAGATCTCCTCCAGCAATAGTAGGACTGCTTCCCGTCGTCAAACATTCGACAATCACCAGTTGCTAAGCATCGCATAATAACAAAAGAATGCGCTCGCCCACTGCACCAGAGCTCTTACCAAGTTTCTACGTGAGACAGTGAAGCTACAAAATAAGTCGACAAAATGCTGCGCGATGACATCATCCAGCCGTCGAAAAGCCAGCGGGCGTCTCCTGTAGCCTTGATGAGGAAGAAAGATGGAACTCTCCCTTCATGCGTCGATTACCGTCGCCTGAACAAAATCAGGAAGGGCGTATACCCCCTCCCACGGATACACGACGCGTTTAACCGGCTTTGTAAAGCAAATCATTTTTCGTCGATGGACCTTAAGACCTGGCTACTGGCAAATTGAAGTCGGTGAGAGAGATAGAAGACCACCTTTATCACGCCATACAACTTCTAGGAATTCAAGGTCATGCCATTTGGTATTTGCTCGGCACCTGGAATTTTCCAGCGTGTAATGGATGCAGTAGTGATTTGCTTGAAATGGCAGAGCCGTTTAGTGTACTTTGATGACGTCGTCGTCTGTGCCTCAAACTTGGACGATCATCTTAAGTGCCTTCCAACAGTACTAGAGGCCATCAAGTCATCTGGGCCGATCCAGAAAGCGTAGAAATGCCGATTCGCTTACAAAGAACTTATAATCCTGGACCACCTTATCAGTACGTCAGGAGTCCTTCCTGATCCTCAGAAAACAGCTGACATTGCAAACTTCTCGTCGGCAAGAAGCCAGTGCGCAAGTTTTTTGGCCTGTGTGCCTATTCTAGGCGTTTTGTCGAGAACTTCTCTCGCATCTCTGCGCCTCTGACTCTTCTCACGAAATCTGACGTCGAGTTTAAGAGGGAAACAACGCAAGTCGAGGCATTTGACGAATTGAAACAACACCTGCAGTCCTCACTGCAGTGCCCGCGCACTTCGACGAAGACACCGATACCGAAATCCACACGGACACAAGCAGCATAGGCCTCGGTGCTGTCCTATTCCAGAGGAAACACTGACTTGAAAGGGTCATATCTTACGCTAGCCGGTTGCTATCGAAAGCGGAAGCCAATTATTCAACGACGGAAAAGGAATGGCTTGTCAAAATTTGGGATACCCCAAAATTCCGCCCTTAACTATATGGTAGGCCGTTCAAAGTCGTAAGCGACCATCACGAACTCTACTGGCTAGCCAATTTAAAGGCACGGTGCACCTGCGACTGCCAGAATACGACGTCACCGTGATACACAAGCCCGGACAAAAACACTCTGATGCCGACTGCCTCTCCCGCGCTCCTATCGACTCACCGCCGCAAGATGACCAGGATGACGACTCTTTCCTAGAGACCACAAGTGCCGACGACTTCTCCGAACAGCAGCGAGCCGACCCGGAGCTATGTAGCGTTGTCGACTTCTTGGAAGAGAAGACCGGCTTTGTCCTAATGCGCGTATTGTCTTTGTTCTTGTTGAAAAACGGCGTCCTCGCAAATAAAAACTTGTTAGTCCGCGCCACCTATCTTCTGGTTGTACCTTCAGCACTGCGGTCAGAGGTTCTACACGTTCTTCATGATAACGCAATGGGAGGGCATCTACGCTTTTCCCGTGTGCTCGCGAGGATTCAGCAAAAGTTTTCCTGGCCACGCCTGAACGCCGACGTCAACCATTGCGTCAAGACGTGCTGAGACTGCCAGCAACGAAAGACACCACCGACAAGGCCAGTGGGACTGCTACAGCCGATCGAGCTTCCTCGCCGACCGTTTCAGCTGATCGGGATGGATTTGTTGTGGCCTTTTCTGACGTCAACATCTGAAAAAACGTGCATGGTTGTGGCCACCGATTACCTTACCCGCAACGCGGAAACGAAAGTCATGCCCAAAGGTAATACGGCGGAAGTGTCAAAATTCTTTGTCGAGTACAACCTGCTGCGGCATGGTGCGCCAGAAGTCCTCATTTCCAACAGAGTTACGGCTTTTACATCTGAGCCTACTCAAGCCATCCTGCAGTATAGCCAGACAAATCACCCCAGGACAACCGCATACCACCCGCAGACGAATGGTCTAACGGAACGTTTGAACAAGGTTCTCGCCGACATGTTAGCGATGTACAGGGTCGTCCACTCTTAGTACGAACACGGCGCCGCGTGGCCGCGCTCCGCGGAGCGCCAGCGCACATGGCACGGCCATGTGGACGACCCTGTACATGTACTTCGACGTTAAAAACAAAAACTGCAATGCCGTCTTTCCGCACGTAACCTTCGCTTACAACACGGAAGTGCAAGAAACAACGCAGATCACCCCGTTCAAGCTGGTTTACAGAAGAAATCCCACGAGTCTCGACGCCACGCTGCCGCACGTCACCGGCGAAGCAAATGTCAACGTCGCCACTTATCTGCAGCGTGCCGATGAAACACAACTCACGCGCCTGCGCATCACGAGCCAGCAAAGGACGGACAGCCGAAACTACAATCTTCGACGAAGCTCCGTGCACATGGGATATCAGCCCGGTGACCGTGTTTGGGTTTGCATCCCGATACGCCGATCCACGAGGACTTAGAAACTTTTGCGACGCTATTTCGGACGTTACAAGATCATCCAGCGTATCGGTGCACCGGTCTATGACGTCGTGCCATACGGAACTACGCAATCATAGAGGCGTCGCTCGCGGCCTGAAGTAGTTTAAGTCATGCGGCTCAAGCCCTTCTACCAGCGCTCACGAACTAGCGGACTTTGTTTGTTTTATTTACTACGCGTGCTTTAATATTTTGATCTAGTGTTTGTAGCATCGGGTCAATGCTTTTTAAGAAAGGAGGAGGGGGGGAGGGGGCATTGACACGTGTACTTACTTATTCTTTTCCTGAGGACTGCGTTTCATCCACGAACAGCTTAAAGTTATTGCTCTGCGCAAGACGCGCCTGCATACTTTGAAACTTAGACGAATCTTATCGTCGATTCTATCGTTTTTGTTTTTACCGATCGCTGTGTAATCAGATTGTATGCGCGACGCGGCTTGCATAGTACGTTCGGAATTTCCGCGCGATTGGCGGCTCGAGGCACTTTGCGTGCTTCGCGGGCTTCTTTCACGATCGGAAGGACAGTTTTATGTAGCACGTATTGAGCAACAGAAAGCTGTATCGGGAGTTTTTCATACAGCTCTACAAGTTTACCATTACCCGCCGTGATTGTTCAGTGGCTGTGGTGTTGGGCTGCTGAGCACGAGGTCACGGGATCGAATCCCGGCCACGGCCACCGCATTTCGATGGGGGCGAAATGCGAAAACACCCGTGTACTTAGATTTATGTGCATGTTAAAGAACCCCAGGTGGTCCAAATTTCCGGAGTCTCCCGCTACGGCGTGCCTCATAATCACAACTGGTTTTGGCATGTAAAACCCCACAATTTTTTAAGTTTACCATTGAGCCTTTCAATGTAATTATAATAATTGGGATAATGATTATTTAATTAGGACTAATTATGTAATTAGGCGGAATGCAAAAAATAATCTGAGTATCTCCAAGTGATGGGAAACATCATTACCTTGGTTCTGTCCAGCTACGTGGCATTTGCATATATTGAAATCTTGGTGCATGATAGTTAGGACCCCCGGTATATAGGAGCGTGCCACCTAAATGGCCACTCGACCGAGAGCTTCTTTCTCGTATTTGACTCCGGCGGTTCCGGCGGTTTTGGCTGCTGCCGGACTCGCCACACCAGCTGTGTCGGGCGGTTCCGAACTGGGCAGCACACCCTGTCCCACTTCTCGGGTGTGGGGTTGAGGATAGGGGGGTGTGTCGGCGTCATTCGACGACCGGGCCACTCTGCCGTGCTTCTTTCTGGTCTTCCCGCCATTTTCCCGCCAACTTGGGTCACTGGTTAGTCCATGGTGGAATAGTTAGCGCATCGCGCTGCTCTGTTGTAGTAACAAGGTTCGACACCAACCGTCGGATCAACTTGGGCCACTCAGTGTGTGCTACTGTGTACATGCGGACCTCTCTTGAACAAAGCTCTTTCACGCCGACATGGATCACTGTAGATGCGGGACAGGGTAGGCACCGCTGTTCGATGAAGCTCTTCGACGTCGACTTGGACCACTGGGTCAATGCCATTGGGTCTATGCTGGTCTTCAATGAACCTTTTTGATGCCAACTTGGTGCCCTGGGTATGTTCCAGTATGTGTGTGCCACTCATCAATGAACGTCTTATAAACGCCATCTTGGATAATTATGTGCCACTGGAAATGCGCCGCAGTACAATGACGAAAAAAAATTCCTTAAAGGGACACTAAAGGCAAATATTAGGTCGAACTTTGATTGGAAGATTAGGCTTCTGTAATAATGAATTCTTCATTTGCACCGAAAACGTAACTTTTGTAAGCGAGGAAATGACGTAAATAGAAAATCGAAGTGGTGCCATCTGTTGTCGACGATGGTATACCTATTATGTGCGCCGTCAGCACCTCTGATGCACAGAGAGCGGCTGCGACCCGCCACTGCGTGTGCCATAGCTTTTCTCTGTTTAAAACAGCTGAGGCAGCAAAGTGTGGCAATTGACCACCCTGCCGCTTCCGGCCGTCGAGGCTCAAGGGACCGTAGCCGGCAACCTGAACCCAAGCTGAACCGCAGAGCGACCTCACGCTAGCTGAAGACCTGCACCCGCCAAGCTTTACGCTTCGTATATATAAATATATATATATATATATATATATATATAGCTAAACAAATAGTCTACAAAAGCCATAACAACATCATGGAGGGCGGTCACGTGGCGACGACATCAAGTCCTCCGTTTTGGTGCGTGCGGTTCAGACTGATGAGCAGCAGCGAGACCTTCGACGACGATTTCCTACGCAAGAAATTCATATATTGGCACACAGAAAACGATGATATACATCTAGAGGAATGCTCTGATGATCTACCTCAACTTAATATTTTCCTTGTGTGTCCCTTTAAATTTATCCGATGCTAATTGTTATCGAACCTCCATCATAAGGGTTCCTCAAGGACAGCAAAGCAAGGCTTCTGCAGGCAGCGCAACAAATGCACTAGGTATGTGCCGCTTTTAAATGAACACCTTTCACGCTAACGCTTTAGCAAGCTGCGCCATGAATTAACTGGGTATGTGCCACTCCTTAATGAACGTCTCGCCAACTTGTGTCACTCAGTGTGTGTCGCTGAGTGTGCAGCAAGCAAGGGAACAATGCTCAGCGTTCGCAGGAACCGGCGCGCCACGCTTCTCGTCTCGGATTCCACGCGCGGACTTCTCCGCTGAGCCACTAGGTGGCGTAACGTGTCCAGAAAAGGGACACGTTACGAGTGAAGCCGACGGGAGCGGACGTGTCGAGTCGAGGTGCCATTTCAGCGCAGCAGGAGCAGCGTGCCAAAGAGATAAGTTTTGTTATTTTATATTTCACTTTTTGGTTTTTTTAGGAGGGTTAGCTTAGCCAAACAATCTTTATAAATTATTTTAATGCTTTCTCACTTTCTTGGTCTTCTCGCTTAGATAAAAGTAGGTAAAGAAATTTTTTTTTCCACATCTACGCCTTGTTAGTACGAGATGATGGTTGGTACTAGGGGGAACCCACGCGTGCGTTGTTCTGAGTGCGAGCGTTCCTACGCGCTGGAAGAAACGCGGTTTAAATCAGCACGCGAAGCGAATGGTGCAGATTTTATCTGTAGGATGTGTGTGCTAGGGTCGCGGCTAGACCGCCTAGAGCAAGACAAGGATAAGTTAGCTAAGCGGGTTGGAAAGCTAGAAAAGGAACTTCAAATCGAGCAGAAGCAGAGGAAGGAGGCAGAAGAAAAGCTAGCTAACGCAGAAATCCAGCTGAGCGCCACCATTCTGCAAAGCAATGATGAACGCATCGAGGCGAGCACCGCGAACGGAGCTGGCTCCGATGCGAGTGCAGAGACAGCCGAACCCGCCACGCCGGTAAGCAGTGGCGCAAACGTCAGTGATAGTCACGAAGGGGATACCACTGACGCGGCCGGGGAAGAAAACAAAGCCAAGGGCAAGAATAAGAAAGGAGGGGAGGGCATTGTGACTTCGGGGGCAGCTTTCGGCGGTGAGGGGGAAGGAAAGCGTCGAGTTGTCTTTGTTGGGGATTCCAACATGCGTAAAGTAGAACCGGCGATAGCAGAGAGGGTAGGGGCAGACGAACGAGTCCAGGTTAGCGCGCTTCCGGGAAAGCCGATTAGAGAGGTGATCGCGAAGGCCAAGGAACGCATGTGGGACACAATGGAGGAGAGACACCTAGTGGTGATAATGGGCGGAGTGATTGACGT
This sequence comes from Dermacentor silvarum, assembly GCF_013339745.2. Taxonomy (NCBI): domain Eukaryota; kingdom Metazoa; phylum Arthropoda; class Arachnida; order Ixodida; family Ixodidae; genus Dermacentor; species Dermacentor silvarum. The sequence continues at coordinate 106,393,086 of NC_051161.1, forward strand.
ACTGAACGGACGAGGAGCAGGAATCACAAAGCAAATAGCCAAAGGGGTCACCGACCTGCGGAATGTTTCAAAAGAAGTACAAATCGCGGTGTGCACGGTGCCAGAGGTTGAAAGGCAGGGTTATAAAATTGAAAGGGCAGTTCTTGCAGTAAACAGGGAAATTTGGACTCTAGCTAAAGCAATGAATTTTACGGTCATTGACATCAACCGTGAAGTGCACCGAGCAGGCCGCGAAGGCGCTTTTGTGCGTGACGGGATACATTTTAGTGAAAGTGTAGCAACACCGGTCGGAAATCGATTCGCGGCACGAGCTGTAGCTTTTTTAGGCGGGCCCCAGGCAATCAGGAAGCAGGATTAAGTATTGAACATAGCGAAACACCAGTAAAGGGCAGAATTAGGCGACCAGGAGTCAGGAAAAGACGCAGAAAGGATAAGAATAGAGAAGGTAAAATTTGCTACATTAACATGCAGGGTGGTCGTAAGCAGGAAAAATGGCTGGAAATTCAAACGCAACTGAATGATGAAGCGATTAGTGTGTACGCCTTGACCGAAACGCATCTACGAGATTTGGAGCAGCCGCCTGTTATTGACAACTTTGTATGGGAAGGGTGCAACAGAATGACCGGGTCAAGGAAAGGCGGAGGCGTAGGCGTACTAATTAGGCGAGGTCTGAAGTGGCGAAGGGTAAACGAGACATGTAAAGAGCATTTATGGATTAGTGGTACATGGCAAGGTAAAAAGACGTGGCTGGGAGTAGCTTACCTGTGGACAGGTAGTGATAGCAGGGAAAAAAATAAGGAATTGGTCGATTGCATTAGAAGCGATATTAATGAGTTCAGTAACTCGGGCCAGGTGATATTAGTGGGAGATATGAACGCGCACATGGACGATTTAGACGGATATACTGATTACAACGGCTCTCTAGTGCTGGATTTGTGTGATGAACAGAACCTTATAGTAGTTAACAGGGAGAATAAGTGTCATGGACAGGTAACGTGGCAATGCGGAAACAGGCAGTCATGTATCGACTACGCCTTAGTCTCAGAAATGGTCTACGAACAACTGGACCAAATGATAATAGACGAAAATGGAAAAAATAGCCTGGGAAGCGATCATAGACGTTTAGCATTAAAGTTTGGGAGAGATACCAGCGCAGAACATGAACCAATAGCCTCAGAGTTTTTAAAAATGAATGACGAGCAAATAACAGAGATCGCAAACAACATAGAGAAGAAAATTGAGGCTTTTCCTACAGCAGTCTGGGAATATAAGGAACTGGTGGAGGTTATGCAGCATGAAATAAGGCGGACACGGCAATACAATTGTTGGATTGGAAAGAGGAAACCACGTAAGTGGTGGAACAAGGAAATTAAACAAGCTATAGAAGAGCGTAAAGAGGCATCTAGGGTTCATCGAGAAGCCAAAAAGTTGGGATTACAAGAAGAAGAGGTGCTCCTTAGATGGAATACGTACCGAGAAAAGAAAAGGGTTGCGAGTGAGCTCGTGCAAGAGAAAATTAAATGCGCAAGTGAACGTTGGGTGCATAACATTCACAAAAGAGACAAAGGCGCCCCAAAAAGATTCTGGAACCATATAAAAGCACTCGGAGCTCCAACTAGAAACTCGCAAACGGCTATAAGGGATGAAGACGGTAACATCTATGAAGGCGATGATGCGCTGCGGTACATCACAGACGTTATCAGGCATAACTTCGGTACGAGAAAAAGCGTAGTTCAGACAACAGATCCAGCAACAACAGAGAGGCCTGAGAGATCAAAATTCAGCATAGAAAGCTTTTATTGGAAAAAGGCAGCAGAAAATGTCCCTAACAACACGGCAGCAGGACCCGATGAAATCCCAATACAGCTAATCAAAAACCTCGGTCCAAAAAGCAAGGCACTGCTGACTAATGCCATAGAGCAAGTGATTAGAACAAAGAATATTCCCGTTGGATGGCGTGAAAGCAAGATGAATCTTATCTACAAAGGCAAAGGAGATAAGGATAAGACGAGCTCGTACAGGCCAGTTACAGTAACGTCGGTGATATATAGAATGGCAATGCAAGCCATAAAATTAGAACTGTCGAAGTGGGTGGAGGAAAACGGTGTATTGGGGGAACTACAGAATGGGTTCAGGCCAGGCAGACGCTTAGAAGACAATATGTTTGTACTAACTCAGTGCATAGAGATTTCAGTAGCTCAGAAAAGACCTTTATGGATAGCATTTCTAGATATTAAAGGAGCTTATGACAACGTAGACAGGGAATTGTTGTGGGATATTCTTCAATACGAAGGCATAGATGACGATTTCGTGGAGCTGCTGAGGGAGATATATCGAGACAACCAAGTACAAGTGGCATGGGAAGGCCGAAAAGGAAATGAAATGGTGGGAATTCACCAAGGATTGAAGCAAGGATGCCCTCTGTCACCATTGTTGTTCACGCTTTACGTCAAGGGCATAGAAAGACGACTGGAAAACAGCGAATTAGGTTTTGATTTATCCTACATGCGTAATGGACAAATGGTGCAACAGAAGATCCCTGGACTGATGTACGCAGACGACATTGTGCTACTAGCGGACAATAAAAAAGATTTACAGATACTTGCGAATATCTGTGGGAACGCAGCGACAAATCTAGGCCTTAAGTTTAGCACAGAGAAATCAGGGATTATGATCTTTAATGAGCACACGAGTAACTTCGTGGTGTCAATTCAACAGCAAGTAATACCCATAGTGAAGCAATATAAGTACCTCGGCGTACACATAAACGAAGGAAAGAATTACTCAAGCAACCACCAAGATAATCTGAAAATAAAGGGGAAGCGGAATGCAGCATTAATGAAACACAGAGCACTGTGGGGCCACAATAAGTATGAGGTGGTGCGTGGAATCTGGAAAGGAGTAATGGTGCCAGCGCTAACATTCGCAAATGCCATTATATGCTTAAAATCGGATATATTGGCGGGTTTGGAAGTTAACCAAAGATCAGTAGGCCGGTTGGCTTTGGGAGCACACGGTAATACGACAAATGAGGCAGTGCATGGAGACATGGGTTGGGCCTCTTTTGAAGTCAGAGAAGCACAAAGCAAAATTAGTTTTGAAGAAAGGCTCAGGAACATGGATGAAAATAAATGGGCGGCTAAAGTGCACAAGTATCTCTACATGAAAAGCGTGGACACAGAATGGAGGAAGAGGTCAAGGAAGTTGGCAACCAAGTACAGGATAATCGAAACTGTAAATAGACAACCAGGGGTCATCAGAAAGAAAGTGAGAGAAATAGAGACCGTGAATTGGATGCAAAGAATGGAAACGAAAAGGACAATGGAGATTTACAAGAATGAGAAGAAAGAAATTAGAAGGGAAAATCTGTACGATAACACAAAGGGCAGTGCCTTGCTATTTGAGGCTCGAGCCGGTTGCCTAAGGACGAAAACATATCGGAACAAATATTCGGAATTAGATGAGACATGTGTATGCTGCAGTAAAGATCCAGAGACCACTCAGCACATCCTAATGGAATGCGACGGGATCCACCCAGCGAGAACCGTAGGTAACGTGCAACTCCCAGAAGCGCTTGGGTTTAAAGTGGAAGGAAACATAAACAGATCAGCCGTAGAGATCAGCAAGAGACGATTAGAGTACTGGTGGAAAAAAAGTAGGGAAAAGATGGATGCGACCTGATCTCTTAAAATCATAGGCAGCGGTACAAGGTAAATTTTTGAAAAAGAAAAATAATGATAGGTATACAAAAATGCAAGATAAAGAACATGTATAGTATACCTGATTAAATCAAGCAGGCTAGGTGACTATTTGTCGCCGCCCCGTTTCAAAGGGGATGCCAATAAATCATCATCATCATCATCATCATCATGAGCCGACGGGAAGCGCAGGAGCAGCGTGCCAAAGAGATAAGTTTGTTATTTTATATTTCACTTTTGGTTTTTTTAGGAGGGTTAGCTTAGCCAAGCAATCTTTAGTAAATTATTTAAGGCTTTCTCAACTTTCTTGGTCTTCTCGCTTAGATAAAAGTAGGTAAAGAAATTTTTTTTGCCACATCTACGCCTTGTTAGTACGAGATGATGGTTGGTACTAGGGGGAACCCACGCGTGCGTTGTTCTGAGTGCGAGCGTTCCTACGCGCTGGAAGAAACGCGGTTTAAGTCAGCACGCGAAGCGAATGGTGCAGATTTTATCTGTAGGATGTGTGTGCTAGGGTCGCGGCTAGACCGCCTAGAGCAAGACAAGGATAAGTTAGCTAAGCGGGTTGGAAAGCTAGAAAAGGAACTTAAATCGAGCAGAAGCAGAGGAAGGAGGCAGAAGAAAAGCTAGCTAACTGCAGAAATCCAGCTGAGCGCCACCATTCTGCAAAGCAATGATGAACGCATCGAGGCGAGCACCGCGATCGGAGCTGGCTCCGATGCGAGTGCAGAGACAGCCGAACCCGCCACGCCGGGAAGCAGTGGCGGAAACGTCAGTGATAGTCACGAAGGGGATACCACTGACGCGGCCGGGAAGAAAACAAAGCCAAGGGCAAGGATAAGAAAGGAGGGGAGGGCATTGTGACTTCGGGGGCAGCTTTCGGCGGTGAGGGGGAAGGAAAGCGTCGAGTTGTCTTTGTTGGGGATTCCAACATGCGTAAAGTAGAACCGGCGATAGCAGAGAGGGTAGGGGCAGACGAACGAGTCCAGGTTAGCGCGCTTCCCGGAAAGCCGATTAGAGAGGTGATAGCGAAGGCCAAGGAACGCATGTGGGACACAATGGAGGAGAGACACCTAGTGGTGATAATGGGCGGAGTGATTGACGTACTGAACGGACGAGGAGCAGGAATCACAAAGCAAATAGCCAAAGGGGTCACCGACCTGCGGAATGTTTCAAAAGAAGTACAAATCGCGGTGTGCACGGTGCCAGAGGTTGAAAGGCAGGGTTATAAAATTGAAAGGGCAGTTCTTGCAGTAAACAGGGAAATTTGGACTCTAGCTAAAGCAATGAATTTTACGGTCATTGACATCAACCGAGAAGTGCACCGAGCAGGCCGCGAAGGCGCTTTTGTGCGTGACGGGATACATTTTAGTGAAAGTGTAGCAACACCGGTCGGAAGTCGATTCGCGGCACGAGCTGTAGCTTTTTAGGCGGGCCCCAGGCAATCAGGAAGCAGGATTGAGTATTGAACATAGCGAAACACCAGTAAAGGGCAGAATTAGGCGACCAGGAGTCAGGAAAAGACGCAGAAAGGATAAGAATAGAGAAGGTAAAATTTGCTACATTAACATGCAGGGTGGTCGTAAGCAGGAAAAATGGCTGGAAATTCAAACGCAACTGAATGATGAAGCGATTAGCGTGTACGCCTTGACCGAAACGCATCTACGAGATTTGGAGCAGCCGCCTGTTATTGACAACTTTGTATGGGAAGGGTGCAACAGAATGACCGGGTCAAGGAAAGGCGGAGGCGTAGGCGTACTAATTAGGCGAGGTCTGAAGTGGCGAAGGGTAAACGAGACATGTAAAGAGCATTTATGGATTAGTGGTACATGGCAAGGTAAAAAGACGTGGCTGGGAGTAGCTTACCTATGGACAGGTAGTGATAGCAGGGAAAAAAAATAAGGAATTGGTCGATTGCATTAGAAGCGATATTAATGAGTTCAGTAACTCGGGCCAGGTGATATTAGTGGGAGATATGAACGCGCACATGGACGATTTAGACGGATATACTGATTACAACGGCTCTCTAGTGCTGGATTTGTGTGATGAACAGAACCTTATAGTAGTTAACAGGGAGAATAAGTGTCATGGACAGGTAACGTGGCAATGCGGAAACAGGCAGTCATGTATCGACTACGCCTTAGTCTCAGAAATGGTCTACGAACAACTGGACCAAATGATAATAGACGAAAATGGAAAAAATAGCCTGGGAAGCGATCATAGACGTTAGCATTAAAGTTTGGGAGAGATACCAGCGCAGAACATGAACCAATAGCCTCAGAGTTTTTAAAAATGAATGACGAGCAAATAACAGAGATCGCAAACAACATAGAGAAGAAAATTGAGGCTTTTCCTACAGCAGTCTGGGAATATAAGGAACTGGTGGAGGTTATGCAGCATGAAATAAGGCGGACACGGCAATACAATTGTTGGATTGGAAAGAGGAAACCACGTAAGTGGTGGAACAAGGAAATTAAACAAGCTATAGAAGAGCGTAAAGAGGCATCTAGGGTTCATCGAGAAGCCAAAAAGTTGGGATTACAAGAAGAAGAGGTGCTCCTTAGATGGAATACATACCGAGAAAAGAAAAGGGTTGCGAGTGAGCTCGTGCAAGAGAAAATTAAATGCGCAAGTGAACGTTGGGTGCATAACATTCACAAAAGAGACAAAGGCGCCCCAAAAAGATTCTGGAACCATATAAAAGCACTCGGAGCTCCAACTAGAAACTCGCAAACGGCTATAAGGGATGAAGACGGTAACATCTATGAAGGCGATGATGCGCTGCGGTACATCACAGACGTTATCAGGCATAACTTCGGTACGAGAAAAAGCGTAGTTCAGACAACAGATCCAGCAACAACAGAGAGGCTGAGAGATCAAAATTCAGCATAGAAAGCTTTTATTGGAAAAAGGCAGCAGAAAATGTCCCTAACAACACGGCAGCAGGACCCGATGAAATCCCAATACAGCTAATCAAAAACCTCGGTCCAAAAAGCAAGGCACTGCTGACTAATGCCATAGAGCAAGTGATTAGAACAAAGAATATTCCCGTTGGATGGCGTGAAAGCAAGATGAATCTCATCTACAAAGGCAAAGGAGATAAGGATAAGACGAGCTCGTACAGGCCAGTTACAGTAACGTCGGTGATATATAGAATGGCAATGCAAGCCATAAAATTAGAACTGTCGAAGTGGGTGGAGGAAAACGGTGTATTGGGGGAACTACAGAATGGGTTCAGGCCAGGCAGACGCTTAGAAGACAATATGTTTGTACTAACTCAGTGCATAGAGATTTCAGTAGCTCAGAAAAGACCTTTATGGATAGCATTTCTAGATATTAAAGGAGCTTATGACAACGTAGACAGGGAATTGTTGTGGGATATTCTTCAATACGAAGGCATAGATGACGATTTCGTGGAGCTGCTGAGGGAGATATATCGAGACAACCAAGTACAAGTGGCATGGGAAGGCCGAAAAGGAAATGAAATGGTGGGAATTCACCAAGGATTGAAGCAAGGATGCCCTCTGTCACCATTGTTGTTCACGCTTTACGTCAAGGGCATAGAAAGACGACTGGAAAACAGCGAATTAGGTTTTGATTTATCCTACATGCGTAATGGACAAATGGTGCAACAGAAGGTCCCTGGATTGATGTACGCAGACGACATTGTGCTACTAGCGGACAATAAAAAAGATTTACAGATACTTGCGAATATCTGTGGGAACGCAGCGACAAATCTAGGCCTTAAGTTTAGCACAGAGAAATCAGGGATTATGATCTTTAATGAACATCACGAGTAACTTCGTGGTGTCAATTCAACAGCAAGTAATACCCATAGTGAAGCAATATAAGTACCTCGGCGTACACATAAACGAAGGAAAGAATTACTCAAGCAACCACCAAGATAATCTGAAATAAAGGGGAAGCGGAATGCAGCATTAATGAAACACAGAGCACTGTGGGGCCACAATAAGTATGAGGTGGTGCGTGGAATCTGGAAAGGAGTAATGGTGCCAGCGCTAACATTCGCAAATGCCATTATATGCTTAAAATCGGATATATTGGCGGGTTTGGAAGTTAACCAAAGATCAGTAGGCCGGTTGGCTTTGGAGCACACGGTAATACGACAAATGAGGCAGTGCATGGAGACATGGGTTGGGCCTCTTTTGAAGTCAGAGAAGCACAAAGCAAAATTAGTTTTGAAGAAAGGCTCAGGAACATGGATGAAAATAAATGGGCGGCTAAAGTGCACAAGTATCTCTACATGAAAGCGTGGACACAGAATGGAGGAAGAGGTCAAG